>NW_027266600.1:0-73804 GCF_046630445.1 Rutidosis leptorrhynchoides
TCTTAAAGATTTAAAGCTTTTGTTTTATGCTTTAGTTATGAATAAATTCTAATGGTAGTAGTAATTAGTTTTATCTCTATGTTTTAATAAAAAAATCAATCTTTTTTCTTCTCTATAGTCGAATCACAATGTCACTACAAAATCTCAAAGTCTCTGTTTTTGTTTTGTAAAACCCAGAAATCGTGTTTCATGAGCAAAGGTTATGTTTTCGTTTTGAAATAGGGACCTAAATGTAACTTTTAAAACTTTTGTGCATAAATATCATCTTCTTCATAAAATCAGAGACCAAACAGTAATTTTCAGAAATTTTGCTGCGACATCGATTTCTTCCTCTTGTTAGGGGATTTCGATTTCTAAGGTTTCTAACACTAACTAGCTAGTGTTCTAGGCCAAATAATCAAAACTCAAACATGCATCCTTGCATATATTAATTAAGTACAAGGATGGGAAAAACATCTTTAGATGTCGTGATCATCACATTAATCTTTGTCTCCTCCTCAATTAATCTAGTTACTGGTCATTTTGCGAAATATCAGTTTGCCAGGAGTGCAAAACACAAAACTCACCCATATGACAATCTACCGACAAGACGATAGAGCAGCCGCTGTTAGAGTAGCAAGACCTGCCCCGCCTGGAAATGCTGGTTTCGATTTCGGTACAACATATGTCATTGACGTTCCGATGACTGTGGCCCCAAATCCAAGATCCAAGCTAATTGCAAGCATTGGGGGAATGTTTATCGGGGTTTCTAGGAGTTATCCCTGATGGTTTGGTTCCTCCCACATGGAACCGACCATGGTAAGTAATAAAAATATTTGGAAAAGAAAGGAAAAAAAATGGTGCAGCCGTAATTCTTTGACAAAGGAGAGATTTGGACGGCTGATCAATTAATTAGGACATGTAGTAGTTGAAATAGTAGGCAAACCTTTGCCTATAAATAGCTAGCTCCAGCTCCTTCATTTACACACAACAACAAAAAAATAAAAAACAAGAAAAAGTGAAGACGTTCTTCACAAGTAAAAGAGAGATAGAGAGATTTTATGTATTCTTTTGAGAGGTTCTTAAAAGAGTGCGAGTGGCGTAACTTGGTGATTTGGTTAGTTAAGCGTATGCTCTATAATTGCCACTTACGTGGATCCTCTATATCAGAAACTTAACTACCGGAACTAAGTTGAGGGAGAAGGCGATTTTTCCCAACAGGTGGTATTAGAGCTACGGTTATTTCGCTTCAGTAGTGGCCATACCGGAGGTATTGAAGAAATGGAGGCGAAGACGAGCAAGATGATCTATTTAAATGGCATGAATTACTACAAATGGAGAAACCGAATGAAAGATCTCTTATTTGTAATGAAAATGCATTTGCCGGTTTTTGCTTCAATGGAAGAGTGGGAGTTCGATCATGAGCAAGTTTGTGGTTTCATCTGACAATTTGTGGATGAAAATGTGTATAATCACATTTTTCATCAAACTAACGCTCAGTCGCTACGGAAAAAGCTCGAGGATTTGTATGCTTCGAAGACAGGGAATAACAAATTATTTTATCTGACAAAGCTGATGTAGATAAAGTATCCGAGAAGGAAGTTTTGTAGCGGACCACTTGAACGACTTGCAAGGGATCCTGGATCAGCTGTCTGGGATGAACGTGAAGTTTGACGACGAAGTGTTGACTCTTATGTTGCTTGCTACTTTAGCAGAGTCTTCTTTGAAGATCTCACTTACAAATTATGCACCTGATGGCGTAGTGAGTCTGGAATCGGTCAAGAGTAGCATCTTGAATGAAGAAATGAGACGGAGAACTTCATCTTCTTCATCACAATCAAAAGTTCTGGTTGCAAATTCTAGAGGAAGGAGCCAGTCTAGGGATTCACAACCTAGAGATAAGAGTAGAGGAAGGTCAAACAAGTACTCCAATGTGGAGTGCTATCACTTCAAGAAGAAGGGTCATATCAAAAGGTATTGTTGACTTCTTAGTCAGGACAAGAACAAAGATAAAGATGTGAAGAAAGACGACAGTGATGATGAACGTTCAAATATCATACACGAGTTCAACGTCGTCTATGATGAAGACATGGTCAATCTAACAACCCATGAGACTAGTTGGGTGATTGACAGCGGTGCAACCATTCATGTTACATCTAAAAGAAAATATTTCTCATGTTACACAGAAGGAGACTTTGGTGTCGTGAAGATGGGAAATAACAACTTATCTAAAGTTGTTGGCAAGGGAGATGTGCACTTGATAGTGAAGAATGGTTGCAAACTAACCTTAAAAGATGTTAGGCATATTCCAGATATGCACTTGAATTTAATCTCATCAAGAAGACTTAATGATGAAGGTTTCTGTAATACCTTCATGAATGGTGAGTGGAAGCTTACGAAAGGTTCCATGGTGGTCGCCAAAGGACTAAAGCAGGCGGTTTATATGATGAAGGAGAAGCTCTCCAATGATGAAGTGAATACATTGGAGAAAGACGATACGACTGAATTATGGCACAAAAGACTGGGTCACATGAGTGAGAAAGGGATGGCACAGTTGCTGAAAAAAAATGTGTTATTCGGCCAAAGACAGGTGCACTTGAATAAATGCGTTGATTGCCTAGCAGGAAAGCAAAATAGAGTTGCTTTCAAGAGTTTCCCTCCTTCCAGAATGAAGAATGTGTTAGATCTGGTACACTCAGATTTATGTGGACCGATGTCAAAGTCACTTGGTGGTGCGCAATACTTTGTGACTTTTATTAATGATCATTCTCAAAAGACGTGGGTATTTCTGTAAAAATCGAAAGATCAAACGCTAGATGCTTTCAAGAAGTTCGTAGCCTCGGTTGAGAGGGAAACTTGGAAGAAGCTCAAGTGTATCCGAACAGACAACGGTGGAGAATATATTGGACCATTCGATTCTTACTACAAAGAGAATGACATTCGACATCAAATGACACCTCCGAAGATACCGCAATTGAATGGCCTTGCTGAGAGGATGAACCGGACATTGATGGAAAGAATTACATGTTTATTATCACACTCAAAGTTATCGAAGACCTTTTGGGGTGAAGCCTTACAAGCAGGAGCATATGTGCTTAATCGTTCACCTTGTGCTCCTCTACAGCAAGAAGTTTCCGGAGAAAGTATGGTCAGGAAATAATGTTTCCTATGATCACTTACAGGTGTTTGGATGCAAAGCGTTCGTACATATTCCAAAGGATGAGAGGTCCAAGCTTGATGTCAAGACTCGACAATGTATATTCATCGGTTTATGGCCAAGATCAATTTGGCAATAGATTTTACGATCCAGTCCAGAAGAAACTTCTTAGGAATCGTGATGCTGTGTATGTTGAAGATCAAACCATTAACGATATAGTCAAGGGGCATGATGCTCAAGATTTTGATTGTCGCTCAACAGACGTAGACTTTATTCCTTCAACATCGGTGCCAAAACAAGTTGGAGATGGGATCCATGACGATCAACTTGGTGAAAATAATGCTCCTATTGATATTGAACCAGATGTTGATAGTGTTCAACCACCTGCAGGTTCTCTAATTCCATAAAGAAGATCTGATAGAGAAAGATAACCTTCTACCAGATATTCAAGTGACGAGTATGTGTTACTAACCGATGATGGAGAACCTAGAAGCTTTGATAAAGCTATGAATGATGAACACAAGAAGAAGTGGATCGAGGCCATGCAAGATGAGATGAACTCATTGCATGGGAATCAAACGTTTGAGCTGGTGAAGTTGCCAAAAGGCAAGAGGGCTTTGAAAAACAGGTGGGTATTCAGGATAAACCATGACGAAAACGGCCTAAATCCAAAATTCAAAGTAAGGCTGGTTGTGAAGCGATTCAACCAAAGACAAGGTATAGAACTCAAAGAATTTTTTCACCGGTGGTGAAAATGACATCCATTCGTATGGCGCTGGGATTAGCAGCTTGTCTCAACTTGGAAGTTGAACAAATGGATGTGAAGACTGCCTTCCTTCTTGGTGATTTAGAAGAAGAAATTTATATGGAGCAGCCAGAGGGTTTCGAAGAGAGTGGAAAAGAGGAATGTGTTTGCAGACTGAAGAAAAGCCTATAAGGCTTAAAGCAAGCACCAAGACAGTGATATAAGAAGTTTGAGTCCGTTATGGGGGAGCAAGGCTACATCAGATCACTACGTTTTCGTGCAGAAATTCTCTGATGAAGATTTTATCATCCTTCTACTCTATGTGGATGATATGTTAATTATTGGACAGAATGCTTCTAGAATAGACGTATTGAAGAAGCAATTGAATAAGTCTTTTGCCATGAAGGACTTAGGCCCAGCAAAACGGATTCTTGGCATGAAGATTGTAAGAGATAGAGACGCCAAGAAGCTATGGTTGTCACAAGAAAAGTACATTGAGAAAGTACTTCAGAAGTTCAATATGGAGAATGCTAAAGCGGTTAGTTATCCTCTTTCTAATCACTTTAAATTGAACTCGAGACAATGCCCTTCTACAGGAAAAGAGAAGGAAGATATGGAACGGATTCCATATGCCTCAGTAGTTAGAAGTTTGATGTATGCCATGGTATGTACACGGCCAGATATTGCACACTCGGTTGGAGTAGTGAGTCGCTTTCTTTCAAATCCTGGAAAAGAACATTGGGCGGCAGTGAAGTGGATCCTTAGATATCTATGAGGTACCTCCAAACTATGCTTATGTTATGGAGATGCTTTACCTGTGTTAGCTGGATACACAGATGCATATATGGTTGACGATGTTGACTCGAGAAAGTCTACATCAAAATAATTGATCACTTTTGCAGGGGAGCTGTGTCATGGCAGTCAAGGTTACAAAATGCGTTGCACTTTCTACAACAGAGGGAGTTTATTGCCATAACGGAAGCCTGTAAGGAGTTGCTATGGATGAAGAAATTTTTGAATGAACTTGGTTTCCATCAAGAAAAGTACGAGCTATTTTGTGATAGTCAAAGTGTGATTCACCTCGAGAAGAATTCCTCCTTTCATTCAAGATCGAAGCACATAGATATGCTCTATCATTGGATTAGGGATGTATTGGAGACAAAGCAGCTACAGTTGGAGAAGATTCATACTGATGAAAACGGATTAGATATTTTGACGAAGCCTCTTACGAGAAAAAAGTTTGAATATTATCGACTTGTGGCCAGAATGGCCGAGCTTTCCATGTAGTCGGAAGGGGGAGATTTGATGGTTTGGTTCCTCCCACATGGAACCAACCATGGTAAGTAATAAAAATATTTGGAAAAGAAAGGAAAAAAATGGTGCAGCCGTAATTCTTTGACAAAGGAGAGATTTGGACGGCTGATCAATTAATTAGGACATGTAGTAGTTGAAATAGTAGGCAAACCTTTGCCTATAAATAGCTAGCTCCATCTCCTTCATTTACACACAACAACAAAAAATTAAAAAATAAGAGAAAAGTGAAGACGTTCTGCACGAGTAAAAGAGAGATAGAGAGATTTTATGTATTCTTTTGAGAGGTTCTTAAAAGAGTGTGAGTGACAAAATAGTGAGGTTTAAATATTGGAGAGGTTCTTCAATTGTTGAGAGATATACTTGTGAGATATCTTGAGTGTCACAATTTTGTAATTTGTTGTGAAGCTCTCTTTGTATGCAAATTATTTTATAGTGGAAGTATTATTCGGAGTTGTCTGTGGACGTAGCCCTATCTAGGGTGAACCACGTAAAATCTCGGTGTCCCATTTTTATTGATTTTCATTGCAATTTCATTTCGTGGTGTAACTTGGTGATTTGGTTAGTTAAGCGTATGCTCTATAGTCTATATCAGAAACTTAACTACCGAAACTAAGTTGAGGGAGAAGGCGATTTTTCCCAACAATCCCAACAATATTGCGTCTTATATGACTCATATAAGTTTCATTAGGGGCAAGGACAAATGAAGCACTCTATCTATTTTTGGGATTAGCAATCGCTTTGAGCTTGTGCGAGAGCGTCCCATCGCTGGAGGAACGGGCAACTATAAGGGAGCATCAGGATACGTTGAAACCAGAGATGTCTCCAACTATCCGAATACTAAATATTATCGGATTTGTGTCCTCCGTTATTCCCCCTCAGCTTAATATGTGGCATATTATTAGTTATACCTTTAATTTCATCAAAAAATTAATGCATAAGCCGATGATGAAGTCATTACAAATATATAAACATATATATATCCATATCCTTTATAAGAGAAGAAAAAAGAAACAAAGAATAATATGTACGGGAAATGTAATAATAATAAAAAATATATTTATGTACGTACCTTAGTAATTTAAATTATGTGTTTTCTTCATTATATTTTTTATGAATTACTAATGAACTAGGTTTATTTCTAAAAACAGTACCGATGAACATGAACTATAAAAAGCCAAAAATTAAGACATATCAGAAAATTATATGACCCAATTAAATGCGCCAATATTACCCACCTAATTGAGTGTGAGTTAAAAATCCTTTCATTTGGTAACCATAGATAAAAACATGATGTGGATCCCGCATTATATGCCAATTAGTAACTCGAACATAAAGAGATACAAAAACTTGAAGCATCACAAAAAGTAAACAGATAAAGCCCTAATTAGGGCTTGCTGGCCAAGTGGATTAGAGAATGAAATTTGATAGCTCGAACTATTTTTCGACTAAATTACCTATTGTGACAGTTGAATGAGTTACAACTAAAATCTATCTATTAATCACTTAAAATATAATTATTTTTTTAAATGAAGTGATTCAAAGATTTACAATTGATCTACCTAAGAATATTCTACATAGAAATCAAACAAACTTATTCTTAAGTAATAGACTAGATAAGTTCGGTGGATACTGAACCAATACCGTCTAATACAGTTTAGAACCTAAACATAAATCTAAGTGCAATAAACTATAATGAATTAATAAAGCAATAATTAAACCAGTACTAACTTAAATAGTTTATAGTTAATAATCAAAAAATAAACTTAAGTGCAGTAAACTGTGATGGAATAGTTCAATGGTAACTAAACTAGTATGATCTGATGATCCTTTTCCGTGCAGTAAACTGTGATGCGTAAGCCTCTCTTTTGGATGACAATGGAAATTGAGACTTAACGTGGAATGGTGATTGACTAGTTCAATTGAGTTGATATTGAACTAGTGTCGGCTGATCTGATTTAGTTTAGTTGATACTGAACCACTGGCGTCATGAACAATTTGAGATTTGTAGAGTTGATGATCTAACGATATGACGATCTGATGAGTACGATAAATTGTTTTTGTTATGAGTCTCTCCTAACGATGTGAGTTTGAGTTGAGACTAGTGATTGAATCAATTATAACTATGTCGGAGTTAAGCTTATTCAATACAACTGACGTATACAATAAGTCTCACGTAGAACTGACAATGAGGTCTAGAGACTTATGAGCGAATTAACTAAAGATATTGAATTGGACGCGTAGGGTTTGACTCGAATAACGATAGTAACTCTGGGACGGGTAGCGACTCGTTCAATTGTTACATCGATGGGTGATAGAGACAATCCTGAGTTGAATATGGAATCGATCAATATTGCTATTGCGTAACTATGGAAGAACAGTTGGTGCTAATGATTTGATCTCAATAGTTTGAAATGTTGGAGCATGTTAACGTTGATGGTTTTGGTTGGCACAAAAATAGATTCAACAAAATAAAAGATAACAAGAGATTGACATGAAAGATCTCAATGCAAACACTTTGCCTCTTTTATTTATATCGTGGTTCGTTCTGTTAACAAACACCTATTTTGCGGGTAATGAAACCAAATAAGAGTTCTTATAATAATGGGAGAAAGCTTCTGAATTACCTAGTAACAAACACAACCTATTTGCTAGTACCAGTAATTCCTAACTCCTAGTAACTAAACCTAGGTGGACAACCTATTCTATGAGTCATATTCTATTTAGTCGGACCTACTAATACTCTCAACTCTATGTTCCTAAACTTTTGAGCTAAAGAACCTATGACAGCAAATAGTGGTCCGAGCGGAGAACCTTTCCCTCTCTCTATTTCCTCTCACCAAAATATCGTTTGAGCAAAAAGGTCAGTGGCCTAGAAGTCCTTGTATTTATAGGCGAGTTTTTGCCTTTCGCGTCACTCACAAGTTTGATTATAGGATCATATATGATTCGATTCGGATTACATTTGATCCCTTATATGAATATCTAGTTTCCTTTTATAATGACGCGATAGAAATACTTGACCTAGATGGAAAATGAAATGATTCTGTTTACATGCTTTGGTATAATGAGACAACATCTTTGATCTTTGTTTCCTTTTATACTATGTCTTTATTCTCCATGTTCTCTCCGAATCTCTGTCTTGGTGAGGATGTCTTCAAATCACAACCCTTGATCTTGCCATTTTGACAATCCTTCAAAATTTGACTAAGCCAATCATGTTTGTTGATGCTTTTAATGTTGCAATCCAAGTGAGACCTCTTTTTGTCCGTTGATGCTTCCATTGTAGCAATCCTAGTGATGCTTCTATCTTCCATTCATGCCTTGAGAGACTCGATTGTTTGGTTGTTTTATATTTTAATTGACACAAACATGCATGGTGGTTCAATGTCTCGTCCCTCAACCAGTAGGTCGGGGTTCGATCCCCAACCTCTGCGAATGGAAAAAACTTTGTGCCCAGTTCCCTAATGCTTCATGCACTGACAGTTGGAACAAGAGATTAGTCTCACGGTATCGGCTGTGAGGATAACTGAGAAGACCTAAAAGAAAAGACTTTAATACACAAAATGTCATAATGTTTTTTATTTAATTAATACATTAATTAACCTACTACTTCAATTATTACTACAATATTCTGTCAAAAAGTGACAATCTAACTAATCATGCATGTGTATATTCGAATTATGCAAATGCTTTGATATAACACATGTCTTAATAGAGATGTTAATAAAAAAATTGAATTGATTGGTAACATACTAATTAGTTATGAAGGACACATTCTAAGGTGGCTCTATTGCCAAGGAGGTGAAGTTGGGTCATGTGGATTGTGATTTTGGAAAAGTAGGCAGATTTTCGATTTACTTGTTTATATAATATTTTTGACATTATATTTTTTTCTTCATGTTATAATTTTTTGTCCGTATACAAACGTATAATCTTTTATGCACATAATGTATAAAGCTATAACTATAAAGTGAAATAAATTTCAAAATCTAATAATAAATAAATTAATTAATATTAGTGATCTGTGGGAGTGAAGCACTACATCACGTACGATAGAATCGCAAGTCACGATTCTCTTTCCCCTTTTTTATAAGTTAATGATTCTTCTTGTTCTAATCAAAACAAAACATGAGTTATAAATACAAATTCACAAATCCTAATATTTAGTTTTTAAAATTTTTTCTTTGTTCCAAAATTGAAGTGCAACCATTAATCTTTTCATCTTCAAATTAGATGGCGCCTTCAAAACAAACGGTAAGAATACTAAATTTCTCTTGATCCTTTTTATTGCTATTGATAGTTTCATATTCAGTGAATACTTTTTGAAAACATAACGTAATTTCATGGTATAATTGTGTACTTATATTACTAATCATTAATTTGATATGCTTGATATATGATGGTTTCCTTTGAATTTTATCTTTTGACCACATACGTGTAGGTTCTAGAATTAACAAGTTAGAATTTTAGAACTTAGAACATTTAAATTGTTTATGCTACATATTAATATTGTCATTATATTTGTACAATCTACTAAGGGATTTTTTAAGAGAAAATAAATCCATCTTTATTAGCGCATCATGATAAGTTTAATATGCATAACCATGGACAAACATCAAAGGAATAACAAATTGATGAGTTAGACGTCAATTTAGAAAATTTTCCAGCTGATCTAGACATACGCAAAAAAATTGGATTATATCCTCCAGATATTCGATAAAAAGTACGACGACCATATTTTTAAATTTGTATTTATGAACCTACTGGCTCCAGGTCTTGGCTCTGCCACTGCCTCCCCAATCCCTGCCGTCTTCAACCTCCCTGAAGCTTCTAATCCCAAACCCACCTCCGTCATTGACCGGAAAATTTTTTCCCCAGAATGAAAGTTCAAATTTTAAAAAAACATGCATATCTAGATTCATCCCAGCCAAGGCTTCCCTATCCCGTCACCAACCCATCTCATCCTCATCATCCTTTTCCTTCCCAATCCTGGAACCAACCCAAGTCGACCATAAACTTTCACCGATCTCTTCACACACAACAACAAACTCAAAGAGTCCATCAGTGCAAATTTTCCAAGAAAAGTTTAACAACAAAAAACTGGTGATGTCGGTTTAATTATAAATAGCGTATATGCTAGCCCACTTATCCTGAACTTGTGGTTTTACTGAAATATACAATAGTTGTACGTAAATTGAAAGATTTCCTTAAGAATAAAATGTTCCTTTGAAAATTAATAGAGGTTGCTCTTTTATTTTCTATTGTTAGTCCTTTGGTGAAAAATTCCGAATATAAATTGCATACATTGTGATAAAATCCTAATAGGATATTCCAAGCGAACTACCGATCAACTTCTAGAATTTATTGAGAATCATTTATTTTGTGCCTAATTGATCTTCTCAGCTTCTTAGAGGTTTGTAAGGATTGTAGATTCTCGTCCTCAAATGCTACTGCTGAAATTGAATCCACATAGCCTTTAATTGATTTCTTCAACAGGAGCGGAAGCAAAATTGAGAATCGGGTAGTATTGATAAGTAAGTAGTGTCGAATTTTTTTTTCACGGAAAATAGAAAATGAAAAAAAAAAAATTCATTGAGAATCTGGTTTGTAGGGCCTGGAGACAGCCTATGGGAGGTGACCTTTTGCCTTGTGTGTGGTTGTGTTTGAAGAATGTTAAGCATGCACTATTATTGCTTAATCGCATGGAGTTTTCACGAATCTCAGAGAGGGTTGATCAGATCTGAGCTACTCTTGTTGATATACGGTAAAAAATACAACTGGAACCCTTGAATGGAAGGTTGATACAGGAGGAAAAGCAGACTATGTCTACATTTCGTTCTTTGTTACAGCGGGAACAATAGTTTTATAAGCAAAAAGCAAGGTGTGCTTGGATGCAGCTTGGAGATGCAAACACTAGTTTTTTCCACAAGTCAATTAAGCTTCAAGCAGCTTGCAACGCGATCCGCAGTCTTTAAACACCCTCAGGTGACATCCTTACTGACCAGGTAGCTATAAGTAGATGTATGGTGGATTTTTATTGTGAATTACTTGGTCAGAATAATCATAGTCGAGTTCCTCTTGACTTGAGGATTCTAGACAGTGGACCTTTTTTATCAGAAGCAGATATAGCCTGTTTAGAAAGAGAAGTGACGGTTGATGAGATTAAAGCAGCATTGTGGGGTATTGATAGTAGTAAAGCATCAAGGATGGATGGGTTTAGTGCATCTTTCTTCAAACATCACTGGCAAATGGTGGGTCCTGAAATTACGGAGGCCATTTTGGCTTTCTTTCGTACAGGGAAGGTGGCGAAGAAATTTTGTGCTACAACTCTCACGATTATTCCAAAAATAGTTGCTCCTCAGGGAATGAAAGACTAAAGGTTGATTGCATGTCGCACTGTCATCTATAAAATTATTTCGAAGGTACTAACTACTCGACTTTCTATTGTTTTGCCTTTCGTTGCTAAGTCCAATTCAGTCAGAGTTTGTGGTTGGTCGCCTTATCATTGATAATATTTTAGTGGTGCATGAGCTCGTTCGTAATTATCATCGTTCTCAAATTGAATTGTTGTGTACTATTTAAAGTCGATATACGTAAGGCTTATGATTCAGTTTCTTGGGACTTTTTGGAGGAACTTCTTACTAGTTTGAAGTTTTCGAGAAGATTTATTTGTTGGCTTATGATTTGTGTAAGAAATGTTAATTATTCTCTTATGACAAATGGGTGTGTGGAGGGATTTTTTCTTGGCCATAAGGGGCTCCGACAAGGGGATCCAATTTCTCCTCTTTTGTTTGCTCTAGTGATGAAAGTGTTGTCTAAAATTCTTAAAGTGCCTCCGGATCAATTTCCCTTTTATAAGGGGTGTGAATCTTTGAAATTGAACCATCTATGTTTTGCGGACAACCGCTTTTTTTGTTTTGTATGGGGGATGAATTTTTGGTTGCTTTGTTTAAAGCTCAGCTGGATTTCTTACGTAGTTTGTCAGGGCTCCAAGTAAGTGATGAGAAGAGTAATATATTTTTCAGTGGGGGGCATGAGGAGAAGAAGCAACTTCTGCTGCTGATTAGTGGTTTTCGGGAAGGTAGTTTGCCGGTCTAATATTTGGGAGTGCCTTTTATTTAAACCAAACTGAAAAAAGTCCATTGTACTGCTCTAGTTTATGCGATTTCGACACGGTTAATGAATTGGACAGTAAGGCATTTGTCTTATGATGTTCGCTTAGTTCTTATCCGCTCAGTCCTTCGTAATTTATAAGTATTCCGGTGCATGGCGTTTCTGTTTACCAAAGGCAATAATCAAGATTATTGATGCGAAGTGTCGAGCCTTTTTATGGATAGGAACATAGCCTTCAAGCAAAATTTTGGTTGACTCGAAGACTGTTTGCAAAACCGAAAGCTGAGGGGGGTCTTGGAGTGATGGATTTAGATGTATGGAATAGGGCGGCGATTGGAAAATAATTGCGGGATGTTCTTGTAGACAAGTGTTCTCTTTAGGCTATCTGGATTACACAAACTAAGCTGGGAAGCTTAAGCTTTTGGGGCTTGCGTAAACCGCCTGATATTAGTGCAGCGTGGGGAAACCTTTTAGATTTGCGTGTGGAGCTCAAAACCATTTTTTGAATTTAAGCTGGGGGTTAACGTTACAACGTCATTTTGGTTTGATCCGTGGCTTCCGAATGGAGCCCTTGCTGACTTGTTCTCGTCCATTTGTTTTATGGATGCAGATTTAGCCCAAGATTGTCGAGTAAACCAAGTTTATGTTGAGGGGCAGTGGAAGCTTCCGGTTCCTATTAGCCATGATATTGTGGAAGCTTGGGAGCTGGTTCGATCGGTAGCTATTTCCTCTCAATCGGATGCAATTATCTAGAATGCTAACAAAGCAGGTAAATATACTATTGCCTCTACTTATGAAGTTATTCGTTGCAGGTCGTTTAAGGTTTGTTGGGCGAAGGTAGTTTGGGGAAAGGCCCTAGCGCTCGACATAGTTTTGTTTGCTGGTTAACTGTTTTGAACTAGATTGGCTGTTAAATCACCTTTGAAAAACTGGGATATATGTGAAGATAATTTATGTGTGTTGTGTGGTAGAGAAGCAGAGACTCGTGATCACTTATTTTTTGCTTGCCCTTTCTCAACATCTGTATGGTTAGAGGTGATGTGTATTAGACGTATTGATCGATTACCAAGAAATTTGAATCGAGAATTAGGCTGGTGATGTAAGTAGGTTTCTGGAAAATCGCAATTGGGTGTGTTGATTAGACATTTGTTAGCTGCTGCTATCTATTAGATATGGAAGGCTCGGAATGATAGGGATTTTATACAAAAACCAGTCGATTTTCGTAATGTGATTAGTAGCATAAGGGAGTCTGTTTTATGTTACTCTTCTTGTGTAAACAATAGTATTTTTGATAGGTTGATAGCTATATGATCTCATGTATAGGCTATAAGTTCCGATAAATTGTGATATTGTGTAAATACTTGTTTACGGTGGTTTGCCTTTGGTGAATAAAAATTTCGTTTACCAAAAAACAAAAATTTATTCCACACATAATTTACGACATGATTTAATTTGTGGAATTACTAGATAAGTTATTGTTGTAACTTTTAATCATTTACTAATTAAAGGAAAATGTTTCAACCCGGGATACCTAAGAAGAAAAATGTTTGTGCCGATCCATTACTAATACTACCTAAGCATATTCGAATTTTTTTGGGTGATTCGAACTGAGCACCTAGAGCTATCTTGTCAAAAGATTAAGCATTAAAGCACTAACCACAAAGCTAGAGCAAGTTTTGTGACCTTCAGTGGACGTACGTAGAAGATTTTTTTTCCAGCCCGGGTGTGACCCTGCTCCCCCGCCTTGTGCATAGATCCGCATTCAGCTAGCTTTCGATTGAAAAATCTGAATGCCTATTAGTTAATTCACAATCAGACAAGATTTGAGAGTTATAAAATTCGAATTCCATAATTAGAGGAAGAAAACGCATCATTTTTCCAAATTTTTCCTTTCTCTCATGCGAAAATAAAACTAGCACAATTTCCTAGCCGCAGCCTAGGAATTTCTGGAAATTCCCCAGTTGCTCTGCCAACTCCAGGAAAGATTAATAGTTTCTGTCTCTCCTACTTGGAAAGATTAATGTATAGTTTTTGTCATCTTCCAGGAGTACAGAGACAAATTTGATGGTACAGAAATGTTTAAAACATTTATAGAGGCCGTATTGTGATGATAAAATCTCATTCTATTTTTTCGAAGAAGATGATGATGGGTTAATGTCACTGATCTTTTCCGTAAACGATAAAGAGATTAATCTCTAAAGTTATAAACGGAATCAGCAGTACCAGAGTGATCATGTTATCAGGACAATTTTTGCTTTTATTTAAAGGGATTTTTTTTTTATCCCTTATCATGCATTACTAGTATATAGTGCTTAAATAGTTAATTTACTCTTGAAAGGTAAAATATTGCATGTGTTTTAATTTTTCTGTTTGAGATAAGATTTGATCTGATCGTGAGGAATGAGGCTTGAAACTTAAAACACCCACCAATTATTGGCACACTAGTTGAAATGCAATATATTTCAAACGAGTTTACAATATAAGGTTTTATTTTTATAAAAATTAAAGTAGTCTTGAGCTATATGTCTAGAAATTATTTAACTAGCCTTTTGTATTCCTTTCAAATTGATCTTAGGAGTGTGGGGATTTCTTCGAGCAGGAGTTTACACAGTCTTTCACTTTTGCTCCATCTAAAATATATATATATATATTGGTTAGAATTATTCGTCACAATATATATAGACTGACGATTTAGTAATGGTCAGATTTTCTATGTAAATGTGACAGTTAATTAGGATTAGGGATGGATGGAGTACTTACCAAGATCTTCATCAATTCTGACTTTGTTGGGACAAGTGTGGTGAACACAAGAAAGAAGGGATTGAGAAGGGGGTGTTGAATTATGGCACTTAACAAACCAACAAGCTACAACACATTCAACTATTGTAAAACCGTCGTAACCACACTTAACCAGACAATCTGAATAACAACTCGAAGCCGCTGGTGAAGATTGTATCATCATAATAATAATCAAACAATAAGCTATTACAATTGATTTCACTCTTTCTCCTCCCTGCATTTTTCTCTTTTAATATAATATAATAATAGGAAAATGGTTTCACTCAATTTTCTTCAACTTAAATACACGATTATATATTGTGATCAAAGAGTTTTTCCTTTGTTTTTTAAGGTATATATGTAGTGGGTGGTCAAATTTTGTTGCTAGTTGATTAATAGGAGGAACAAAAAAAAAAAGAATGCTGAATTTGACCTTAATTTTTTGTCCAACTATAGAACAAGAATTGCGATAGAATTTTTTTTTTTTTTTGAAGTCAATTGCGTTAGAATATTGATGTATATCATGCAGCAAATTATAAATATATTTTTTTAAAAAATTAGGTAAACATTTTATTGGAAAAGGACAAAAAAGTGAACATTTGTAGTCGGACCGGAAATGGCATTTCCGGTCCGAAAAGTTAATTATCCGTAATTAAGTTTAAGTAAAATCGGGTTTTGGATTCCCGGTCAAAGCTAAACCGGAAATGTCAATACCGGTCTTAGCCATTCGGATTTCTTTCTCTCTCTTCCTTCCCCGACCTCTCTCTGTGCCGGTCGTGGTTCTGCCGATTCCGGCGGCCTCCGGCCTCAACCCGGGTATCGTTCGACGCGCAACAACACAAGGATCATTAATCTAAGGTTAGTTTTCGCCAATTTTGTTCCGTTAGTCTTTAATTTCAATTTTGGGCTTCGGGTAGAATTTTGAAAAATTTCGAATTGGGATTCCAGCCACTGGACCTTCATCTCGGCCAGACTCGGTTGACTCAGTTTTGGCCCGACCACAACTCGGTCGCGACTCAGTGGTTTCCGGCCTCCAAATCGGTATACTCCTTTTACAAAAATCGCTCCTCGCTGTCTCTAGTGCAACATATATGATTTTGGGATCCTTATGAGATTTTCGGAATTTGAAAATCTTTCACCGGAGAAGAAGAAAGAAAGAAAAAATGTTTAATTAGTTAAAACCGGGTACATGAGTACCGGTTTAAGAAAAATTAATTAAAACCGGATATTCCAATACCGGTTTTACTTAAAACCGGAAACGCCGATCCCGATTTTAGCTAATTAATCACCTCCTTAATCACAATTAGTCGGACCGAAAACGCCGTTTCCGGTCCGACTATTGCATGTTCACCTCTATCCGCAAAAGTACACAAAAATACTGTGCCCGTATATCATGTACCTGAATTTGATTACTACTATATAGTAGTGTATTTTTGGTTTTACTAAAATCAATTCATCTATAAATACTAACTGGAGATTCTGATAAATACGTTAAAAAAAGTAGGATTGAATGAAATATCCATCCTCTTTTTCAAAGATATATAATTCTATCAAATAAAGCTAAGTTGGATATTCCATAAATCTAATTTTCGCAGAAATTTATAGAAATGGAAAATAAAAACCATAATTCTATGGCCAAACCATATTTCGGTCCCCATTGCCAGACAATTAGCATCTATGATGCAAAAAAATCATCAATAGGAAATGAGTGTTTTTTATTGAGCAATGTTATTCTTCATTGATAATAAACAATGACAGGCAACAGAAAAAGAGGGTCACAATATAGTTGTTGTACGTACATCTCAACCAAATTACAAATTCTAAAATGTAATATAACCAAAGGAAAATGACTGAAGCAAGAAAAAAATAAATATCACGTCTCCGGAAAATTACTTGTAATTATGACTTATGATGATGATCACTTCCAGTTGTTGGCAACGATGTCAGCCAAATCCACAACCCTTTGTGAGTAACCCCATTCATTATCATACCAAGCAATAACCTTCACCATGTCATCTCCCATGACCATCGTGAGCGATGAGTCGACGGTCGAAGACACGTCGCTGCACCTAAAGTCAACGGAAACGAGGGGCTCGTCACAGACGGAGAGGATTCCGTTTTAGTTCCTTCTCGGCAGCGTCTCTGAATGCAGCGTTGACTTCCTCAGCGAATGTTTTCTTCGAGACTTGTACAACCAAGTCAACGACGGAGACATTTGGAGTGGGCACTCGCAATGCAATTCCATTAAGTTTTCCCTTGAGGCTTGGAAGGACGAGGGCCACTGCCTTTGCTGCTCCTGTGGTTGTTGGGACGATGTTGAGTGCAGCGGCTCTAGCACGTCTGAGATCACGGTGGCTTGCATCAAGAAGTCTCTGGTCACCGGTGTATGAGTGAGTAGTTGTCATGGTACCCTTGATGATTCCTGTCACATACATTGTTATTTCAACTTGTTAGGCTATGAGAATTTTTCTCTGATAAATTAGCAGAAGTGGGTGCAAATTTGCTGAATCGATTTGAATCGAACAAAATTGAACTGTGTATCGAAACATGATTTACGTTGGTTAAAATCGTGTTTGGTCAAATTTTGTTCAACCCAAAGAGCGAACCACCTATATTATATTTATATGCTCTTCTCCCGAGATACATGTCAATTTTTATTGAATTCAACACATAGGACACTATACTGGACTATTGTAAATGACCTATAATCTCTACATCTTCAAGAGTATATCCAATGATCCTAGAGTACAGTGATTTATTCAAGCATGGAAAAAAGAATTAGAAAGGGATTGAAAAAGATTGAGAAAAATCAGTCATTCAAATCACTGATGAAGGATTCCTCGAAAAGTTAAGGATTAGTAATCCTTTTTAGAAATCGAATGGATTCGGTCTTACACATACGCGAGGAAGGTAATCAAAAAAGAAAGAAGACGAGTTCTTCTTTCTTCTATCACTTAGGAGCCGTGTGAGATGAAAGTCTCATTCACGGTTTTGAATGAGAGAAAGAAGATTACTTACCAAACTTTTGTTCGAGGACCTTGACAAAGGGAGCAAGGCAGTTAGTTGTGCAAGAAGCATTGCTAATAATAGGCTCATCATGGCTATATTGATCGGCATTCACTCCTACAACATAGGTGGGGATGTCACCCTTTCCAGGAGCAGTGATTAAGACCTTCTTTGCTCCGGCCTGGATGTGCTTCCCTGCGCCGTCTCTGTCGACGAACACACCAGTTCCTTCGATCACAAGGTCGATCCCCATTTCCCTGAAACCATCACAATTAATTGTCAATCCTAAGCAGATGCCAAAAAAAAGTGACTCGAATTTTGCGACGAGGGAGTATTCAATATCCCTTTACGTTTTTAGGCTGAACAAGAATATGCCACTTACCCCCATGGAAGGTTGACGGGGTTTCGATCAGAGACAACCTTGATGGCTTTTCCATCAACGGAGATGACATCATCACCTACAGGCTTGACATCAGCGTCGAAGATTCCGAGGGTCGAATCATACTTTAGAAGGTGTGAGGCTTGCTTGACACCGCCAGTGTCGTTGATGGCAATGACGTCTAGTGGGGAGTCCTTTCGTCCGTGCCAGCACCTCAAGAAGTTCCTCCCGATTCTACCGAACCGTTTATGGCGACCTTTAACTTTGCCTCCACAACGACACCTCTCCTTCCATTGCTGGTGCTTCTCACCTGAACACAATATAGTCAAGTCTTAACTAGAGGAAGCCAAATAGTGAACAAGAAATCAGATGGATTGTATATGTCCGACATTAATAACATAAGTAAGTAGATCCTCATTCGGTGTAGAATTTGGAAATATAGATTACCATTAAGCATGGACACATTTTAGTTATAGTCTTGAACTATAGAAGTGTTCTGTCAATCTATACGGGATTATACATAACTGAAGTAGACAGCCACATTCATTTGATTATTCTCAGTTTAAGTTAATTTAAAACAAAAGTGACATATATACTCCACTGTAAATCATGTTGTTACAAGTTTGATAATCACATATATCTTAATAATATTATGTCATGTTGGTTCCCCGTATCTATTATGCGGTGTGTAAAAGAACTTACGAAGGTCGGGGCCTGTAGAGCAATGACTGAATTGAAGTCATCCGCAAGTTTCCTGCCAAAAGGTAGGCTGGCCGAGGAGCTGCGAAGTCCAGAGAACTCAGAGAATCCCTTTCCATTGACCTGCAAAAGAAAACAAAAGGCATATGAGCTTTAGTTAGCTGTGACTGTGATATATTAAACTATACTGCACTAGTTAGGAGCAGGATGAAAGAGTTAACCTGGAAAGATGGTTTGGCTACAGAGAAAGAAGCCGAAGCCATTGCTTCAAATGATACTTAGGAAGCAGCTTCTCAGCTATTCCTAAGAAATATAAAAACAGAGTTTCACAAGAATGAGTGTTTGATTAAGTAGTGCAGTTGGGTGATGAATGAATGGAAATAGAGAGTGAGGATGAGATTTTGGATAGCTTGTTATTTCAATGTATGGTTGAGGTTTTATCTTAGTCTCTCCCCAATCACACTACCCTTCAAATTCTCATATATACTCTTTTAGCCACCTACTCGAACTATCTTTCAGTTGGGTCCCGTTTTCAGTCTTGTGGATACAAATCAATTTCTTCACGTTAATTTTACATGCACTTCCCAATTTTATTACCATTAGTTATCTTCATTGGATACACATGCAACATGGGAAAAATATATAAGTGGTAGCATGAAATGGATGGCCTATATCTGGTTTCATATGATATCTACTTCTTTGTCAGTCCCTTATCTGATGTTTCTTATTAATAACCATTCAAAATCTGCCTCTTTTTATTCGAACGGCGACGATTTTCTACAGCTTGGGTTGCTATTTAGATGAGTAACGGATTGTTACTAAGCATAATCTGCTATCTATGACCTTTTCATGCGAGAGCCCGAATGGCATGTCCCATGAAGCTCCGATTTTGTTGAATTTGAATTCCACACTTCTGATTAAAAATAAAATTTAAACAAACAGAATAATATACTTCAATCCTGAGAATGCATCAATCGCCAGATCTGAGGAATCATTGATGCTAGTTTGAGTTGCCACTGGTCAGACGACCATTGGCAGTGGCCGGTCTTGGTCTTTCCGGTAGAAAAATGCCTCGTGCATGATCCATATGATGACTGGAAAATACTAACTAGAAAGAAACTGTAATTTGAACGTGTCTAACATTTTGATGAGGAGCCAATTCTATCTACGAAATTCTCATCAGATGGGTGTAAGAGGTGTTTCATAGTTCCAACTACTAATGACATCCCAAGGGTTATTTTACTTATTACGAACAAACAAATTAAAAGTTAAAAAAGAAGAGGGAAAAGACCATCAAGGATACAAAAATGATGCTTTTCAGGTATGTGGTTCCCTAAAATAAACATCGACATTCAGCAAGTCTTTTACATATAGCACCTAACCTAAACAGCTAGGTTTACAATCCAAGTGAAAAGCCTGTCATTAGTACTAATATTAAATAACTAGAGAACATAAAGTTCTACCCAGCTATTGCCAAGATTCGGGGGAAGATGGCCATATATGTATGACTCCTTTCCCATGCAGTTCTGCATAGAAGCTGTTTCTACATCTTAAACTTGTTAGACATCTAAACAACCCTTGGTAATTCACGAGCTTTAACAAAAGCAAGTTATCTTCATTGACTGCACAAGCATTGGAAGATAATGCCAAAGAGCTAAAAATCATGGAGCAAGTTCATGCCATCAATCTCAACAGTGTCTCCTATTCTCCCACTAGTAAAGATTACATTCAAAATGAAAAAACAAAATCAACCTAAACATTTTTGTTTGACCAAAAACAAGCACAACAAATTGATTGCAGTTTAAGCTTGTTACCAACTTAACTACTTTGCATCTAAACCATTGAAAATCACCAAGATGTAGAATCTTAGATTTGATCAACATTAACGAGCATGCTGAGGAGAATGACAACCCATCACTAAAGTCAAAATAAGATTACACGACTCACGCCGTTCAATTTGTCATTTGACTCATTTTACTAGTAAACTTGGCCACATTCTCAATGTATATTACGCAAGTGCTTAATCATAAACATCAGCAACTCTAATTAATCATTAAAATCAAGAACTTAAATTCACAATTTCAAATGTAATCAAAGTGGATGTTTTGGCCGTAACCCAACAATTTGTCATAGCTGGCAAAGTTCATAGGACAACGTTAAGCAGCTTGGAACAAACTACAAATAAAAAATCTACAAACGGCCATTGAAGATACTTGCCTAAACCCTGAGAATCTGAAGCTTAGATGAGAAAGCAATAGCAACCCAATCAGGCTGTGAAGACGACCACTGCAACTGTTCAATTTCAGCACCAGCTGTGTACGCCAGAATTGGATCCAACCCTCCTTCCACAGGCTGGCCCATGGACGATAAGTCCCAAATCAACGCCTGAGAATCATCCCCAGCCGTGCAAATGTGACAAGAACTATGAGGCGCCCAAGCGATTGCATTGACACTGGCTTGGTGTCTCTGAAGCTCCACCACAGGAAGAGTCGGGAAACGAATATCAAGCACGACGACTTTAGAACTATCCATTATAATAGTAGCCATGTACCTAGGATCCTGCTTGTTCCAACCAAGTCGAACCAATGGGGTATCTGGCTCAGAGCTTTCATAGATAATCGTAGAGTGTTCTTTGTCCCTCAAATCGAAAACCCTGACGGAGCCATCAGCTGAAACAGAAGCAAAAACCCCAACTCCGCCCCAAGCAATATCGTAAACCTCCTTATCATGGGCAATCAATTGAGTATCAACAGTCTCTCTCTCGATATCCCAAATCGTACAAGTCGTATCAATACTAGAAGTCCCGATCCTTTTAGGCTCGGCCTCGTTCCAATCGAAAGAAGTCAGCGGTCCACAGAATTCAGAGTTCTTATTCCCGTTCAATGTGCTCTTAAGCTAGACCTTATCTTCCCCAATCTTCCACACACGAAGGAAATCGGAGGACGTAGCGAGGAGGTCGGGCTTCTGACACTCTTTGTCGGGATGAAGATTGTCTTCGTTGGAGGGTATGGATGCTCGAATGACAAATTAGGGTCGCAGCGGATCTCACCGTTAGTGTCGTCGAGCTGGACGATCTCGACTCTGTTTGGGACTTGTTCGAGGAGGCTGGAAATGGCGAGTCTGTAATTCTTGTCTCGACGGACGCTCCAGTTCATGGCGTAGATGTGCCATGGAGCTTCGTAAGTGTAGATCTCGGAGCGTTTCTGCTGCTCGTCGGAGCCGTCTTGGGTCGGGTCGCTGCTAGCTCCCATCGAATCAGGGAGTAAAATCGATCGGATGGATTTATGTGAATGTACTACTAGGGTTTATGTGAGAAATTGGAGCTAGCTAGGAATCGAAAACTAAACAAATACAGTCCAGTGGTATGGAATGGAGTATATAATAATGTAACGAAAGTAATACAGTAATAATGATCTACTCTGATCCAAGTCAGCGTAATGGGTCCTACATTTTCCAAAAAATGTCTGGATTTGTCCACTTTGTTATAAATCACGTCATTGAAATGAATTAGCTCATCACTAACTTTAATTGAGATAATCTTGGATTCTAAATTTTTATTAAACTTATACATTATAATATTTTTTTTTGAGATTTTCATCGGTATAAACAGTAATGTTCCAGTATTTATCACCATGAAAGACTAGTGATAATCCGTCCAAATGAGCGTGAAATACAGTCGAATTTCTATAAATTAATAATGTTGAGACCATGAAATTTTATTAATTTAACATAAATTAACAATTATTAATTTATATATTCTATAGGTTATGTCTCTATTATGTGAATACCGGACATGATATATATCATCACTAATTCATATATATTAAGTATTTATCATGTGTATTGATTAAATTTATGTATTTTCATTAACTAATTTTTAGTTTTTCATTCATATTTCATACGATTTTTTAAGATGTATTATCGTCGATGATTTTATTGAAACTTTTTAGAGAATTTAGAAATTGAGAACCCAAATTCATAAAAGATCAATGTTTAAGACTAAGTACTATTGCGAATTGTTTAAACATGGTGAAGTTCGATTGCTAGATGGTGAATCATCAAAAAATTAAGAATAAATTGGAACTCTACACCGGACTTTCGTAATATAATACGAAATGTTAGCGATGATATTTAAGATGATATTAATTTTAAAAATAAGCATATAACATTAGATTCATATTTTTGAGAAACTTACTTAGTTTAGTTATGAATTATGTATAAATATTTTTATACAAATCATGAATTATTAATTTATATGTTAAATGGGACCGATATGATTTTATTTTTTTGTATTATCTTATAAATTTAACGAATTATTAATTTACCACGTTGGTATCGACATGGGACCGAAGAAAATTATTATTTTAGTGAGGTTATTAATTTATCGAGTATTAATTTATTGAAGTTCTACTGTACTATCCATCGGCCTGAAGTCAATCTTTCAAATATAAAAAATATTCACCCATAGAATGTATATACCTCTAAAGTGGTTGTAAAATTTGAGATGATATTTTCATTGATTTGAAGTCAATTCAATGCAAAAAGAATATGTATGCCGCCCAAATAGTAGTGCAATAACAAATATCAATTCATCAGTATAAGAATCGTGAAGTGTTGTTAAATGATGAAAAAATATAAGAAAATCCATATTCCATATTCTCGAGTGAGTGGACGTGAATAATGATAATACATCGCATCGTAGTGATATGGTTGGTCGTTGACCGCATACCTATCATACGCCAAATAAAATGTTGATCATGTACCAACAAAAGGGGCTTTAACTTGTTAATTTCAGTGATAAATAATGAAATAGTCTTAATTATTGACCATATATTATATCTAGCGCTACATAGACCATAAAACTTAATTATGATGTTCAATCAGAGAAGCAAGTGAAGAAGAGTCCACGAAGATGATCATCTTGATTAGAACAATATGCGATGGTATCATCAGAATAACGAGCTTCTTGATCTTCTTCGACTTCTCTTTTCTCATTTGGTGCATTCTCGGTCTCGGCTTGTTGTTTTTGCTTTATGGTGTCCTTTATTTGCCATCGTTTAGTGACATATTCTTCTGGAATGAAAACATCCATTTCCGCACAAAGTGAAAGTAAGCAAGCAACTTATTAATTAATGATTATTAATTAATTCCTGTCATAAGATCTAGCAAATCCCAATATATACACACTTATGAGTCCTCGACTTAACCGATGCACGCATTGAAAGAGCCGTATCCGGCCGACATACCCCACACACCTTTTTTAACATTTACTAATATCGTTTTTCTATTTCTTGAAAATTAATTTTAAAAGACTATAACTTCTACTTAATGGCATTTCTTGTGGACACTTAATTGTTTACTTATTCTCTTCCGAAGAAACTTTTGACCATCGATCAAGATTGATAAAAGAACTTGAGTGTTAGGAGTTTTAGTTTCTTGGCGTATGACAAATCGATCGATCTCTTATTGGCCCAAATACGTCTACCTATGTAGTATATTGGGTCAAGATTATAAGTTGATTTTCATCTTTCTTAATGGTAAAATAAAAGGACTAAAGCCTGAAAAGACTTAAACTTGGGGGGCTAAAGACGACCATTTTCCTTTGGTAATCGGTGTCTCTTTTTTCATTTATTTGTTTCATCAGTCATTCAGTTTCAATCTTACAAATAATGTGCATGAATGAATGATCATATAATTAGAATACTATACTTTACGTCCACAAAATAACAAAGCTTCTTATTGATAGCAAGAATATGAATTACAAGAAGTAGAAAGATTTCCACTTTGTCTATGCATGTCCCTATCTATTTATATTTGTAGGAGACTTTTATTTAACCCCCAAGTATGTAATAAATGGGAGCTTACGGATCATGAGATGTAAATGGGATGTAATTATTGGATTTTTATGAGGGATACTAATGGATGGGTCATAATGCCCTTATAATAAGGCATATGATAATTGACTTTGACTAGATATATCTCATTCTGGACACTTAAGGTTGTGTCAGTAGGCTTAGACTCCAAGCCACATAGGACTTTATTCATACGGGTCATGTTGATATATTTTGTGCTATATCAACATCTCTATTAGATAGTGATCAAAAGAAAATCCTTTTGTTTTAATTTTAATATTTATACTCTATCTCTCATCTGGCTAAAATACGTTAAATGATTATTTAATCATTGAGAATGGAAAAATTGAGTTTTTATCCTCATTGTTTCGTAATGACGGAAATTTACCCTGCTGTTTTGTATCTGAGATTTATGCCCTCACTGTTACTAAACGTTAAAAGATTTACCCTTATACAATTAAATCGTCATGGGTGGCATAATAAACCGTTAACTTGCTTACGTGTGAAAAATAACCAATAAAATAATGACACGTGTAGCCACATCATATAATCCCTTAATTAAAATAAAATAAATTTAATCACTCTTAACATAATTTTTTTTTTAAAAAAAAAGGAAGACCCCAGGGACGTGTTTGTTCATAGGCACATCCACATACTCACCTCTCTCTCTAGCCATATCTTTCTCCAATTCATCTCTCGCAGTCCTCCTCGCAAACCTCACCCTTAATTCCCAACTATTGTTAGAAATTAGAATTGGAGCTCCCAACGCAGGTGAAGCAACAGCTCCAATGTTCGAAAATAAGAAAAACAAAGATTTCTGCTTCAAAATAGAAAAATAAAACAATCTAATGAACTTTGAACTTGAAAAATAAAATTGATCTTCTCTTTTCTTTTCAATACCGGAAATTAAAGACGTAAAATTAAATTTCCCTCATCGAACTAAACTAAATCTGGAGAAAATAAAATGGAATTGAAAAGTTCTCATTGAAGTTTTTCTTCCTGCAACTAGTACACACATATAAGAGCTTTTCTTGTCCATTTATAATCAATTTGTCTTTCATTTGAAATTCGGTAAAAGATTATCAGAAATAGGAGTGTCTCAACGGTGAAGAACTGAAATTCTGAACAAAAGTGAAGAACTTAAATTCTGTATTTTTATCAAACAAAAAGGGGAAGACAAAACAAAACGCTAAACAAAAAAATTATATCGGGGTAAAAGTGTCTTCACACTAAAAAGAGAATGAAAAATTCGGGACAGAAGCCATTAGCTTCGTGGCATTAAAAGCGCCCGTATTAAGTGACTAAATCTTAATAAAATCAAACAATCTTAATATACTAAAATCTTAATCATTCAGATTCAGAGGCTAATTAAACAAACACCCCTGGTTAAGCTAATTAATCTAATTAATGATGTTTTGGGGACCTTATGTTGTGGTCTTTTTGGCCTAGTACTTGAGCCGACCCTAATTAAGATAAGTTAATGGGTTATACCTTCTATTATTAAAAGTTGTCATATGACTCATTTTTCCATTGAATATATTTACGTGTTCATCCCAAATATTTATAATCGGACATCCTATATGGATTAAGCTTGCCAGAGTTGCCACATGCCTTAAAAATTTCAAAGGGCATTCAAAATTGAACCACACCAAAACAACTAAAAATTGAGCCAAACAGACATACATTTGATATAAAGACGTATTAGTCCTTATATTTCAAGAAAATTCTAAATTATTCCTTATATTTTTAAAGAGTTCTAGAACAGCCCTAATTTTATTTATATATTGGTCCTTATGCTTTTAAACAGTCCTAAAATAGACCTTATATTTTTGTAAAATATTTAAATAAGTCCATAAATTTAAAGAAATAATAAACCTAGCCAACGAAAGTGAACTAGACTAATTCTTGTTGATTTGGTTATGTTTGGTCAACCAAAAACATAAAAATTTGAAGAAAAAATTATGAGTCGATAATAGTGGGTCGACGAAAATGTTCCAGATTCCGACAACTTTTTGGATCATCCCATTTGAACTTCTCACACTTTTTATTTCTTCCATGAAACACCTCCAATATGATTTTGTAATATTTAACTACTACAGTTGGTTCTATTTTGTTCAGTTATTAAATTTTTTAATAGTCAAACGAAACAAACCAAAAATAAGTAGTACAGTTTTGTTCAGTTTGTATATTTCAATAAATTAAGGACTAATTTAAATTTGTAAAAATATAAAGACTATTCTAGGAATTTTAGGACCAATTTATATAAAATTAGGAGTTAGGACTATCTGTTAACAAATTTTATAAATATAATGATATTTAGAAGTTTTTAAATATATAAGGATCAATTTATATGAGACGCCCGCATTTCGACCCCCTCCTGTGGGCCTAGTGCGGGGCCCGTGATACCTTCTATCGTTTGCGAAAAATGGGCCCTAGCCATGCCTCGTAACCTGAACCTGCTTAACCTGGAGAAAACATTTTATTTATAGAAAACTGTAAGCTATACGCTTAGTGAGGTTTTATACTGAAAACACTTAATGGAACATTTAATAATAAACATTTATATTCTAAAACAACATAAATTGTTTTGTCATTAGAACACGTCGTAACTTTTCATAAACACTTTATAAAGGAAAATATCTCGTAAACATCTTTCTCGTAAAACGTGAATTCATACTTTACTTATAATTCCTTGATAATATATGAACTTATCGAACCCCTTTCAGTGAAAAAAACTCTAGGATAACTACTAGGGGAGACCCACCGTAGTATCCTTAAACTCGGCACCCGTGAACATGGGCGCAAATATAAACTTCCACTACGTGATCTAGGGAAGCCGTACCCTCTGATCAGACCGTCACTCGAGGCCACATAAGGACCAAGTACTCTCTTTGGATTGGTCGCCACAAAGTCGACCGAATCCCCTCGAATAAAACCCCTCGAATAAAACATTTATGGGTTCGTCTTTATTTATATGTAGAATAAACAAAACTTGCTTTAAAACCTCGTCGTTACTAAAACGTCTAAATATTACTTAGTATGTAATAAGTATAATAGAGCAAACTCGCTTTTAGGGTATTTGAAGGTTTTCTCCAGTCTTCAAAAATATAATACGTATCTATGCCATATATTTAACTAAAACTTAAACAACAAAACAATCGAGAACTATGACATATTAATATATATATTTCATAAAGCATCGAAATATTCTTCGTAATGAAAATGAAAGTACACTCACCGTTGTTGACGTCGTGTACTCGTGTACGTCCCTCGTGGGTAGCTTGCGCGATTTTGTCTGAAATCGATACTAACGTTAATAATTATCGAATTCTACAAAATAACATAATTCGTACACTTTCAAAGGTTTGATATTAAATCGTTGTTAGATTATACGTCTCGTCTCGATCTGCGTGGATTGATGATTTAATGACGTTGATAATTGATTACCATAAATTCCAAATAATCTAAAATAACATTATGACATTTCCTAAATTTTATAAATTAGTAAATCACTTTAGATAGTTTTGAAAATACTTACTTATATTTATATTATCCTTATTAACTCAGAATCTCAAATAAAACAATTATGTTTTCCAAAAATCCCGAAATTTACGTATTTCGTTCTAAATAATATTTATGACTTACTGTAAAAATTTCATAGGTTCGGAACATATATTTTAGGTTATATTAGGTTTGGAAAATAAATTTGGTTCGGTTTTAGTAAAATTACAAAAATAACCTTTGACTTTCAAGTCTGACACGTTGGTTTTATTGTAAATACTTTGAAATATAAAAGGCACAATAGTCATTAACTTAGGTTCGGCTACTGAAAAGACAAGTATGCCCTTGGGCTTCTGACAGACTTAAATCACAGTCTGGTATTTTCGCAAATATTTTAAAAACAGAAGGGTATAATGGACTTTACATAAAGGTTCGGTTAAATCAAAATCAAACCGAATTGATCAAATATAGTCAAACCGAATCGAATCGAATTAACCCAACAGAACCGGTTTAATTACTGTAAAATGACTATAAAACCATTGACTAACTTAATGACCAGAAATCTGACGTTAATAGTTTTGTGAATACATTAAACTTTAAGGGACAAAATCGTAATCTAAGCATAAAATCGATTTTTATGGTTTTGCTATATAAACGGACTGGACCGATCGGTCCAGTCATATTTCCTTCTTCTTCCTCTCTCTTCTCGCGACGTCTTCTCTGCTTCTCTCACTGCCGGACGACGTTTTCGCCGTTTCCGGCGGTCTCCGGCCTCAACCCAGGTACCGGTCGACGCGTCTCAACTCCAGGATCACGATTCTAAGGTTAGTTTTTCCTAATTCCTCTTCGTTCGTCTCTAATTTGTATTATACGAATTAGGGTTCATCGATATAATTTGGGGGTTTTGTCTAATTTTCATATATGTTAGACTACATCATCTCCTGATCTTTTCTACATAACAATTTCTATCAAAAACGTAGTAATTTGGCCGGAATTGAAAATTTGAGATTCGGTCACTTACTGGTTTTGGTCGAACTTGATTGTTCCTGGTACTGGTTGGTTTTGAAACAGGTTGAGGACGTCGAATCGGAGCTTGAATTGGCTGGAATTGATCGACTCGGTGCTGACTCGGTGCTGACTCGCCTCTGACTCAGTTGGTAAAGGGTCTCTGTTCGGTAAGCCTCTTTGACCAAAAATGTTCCTCGCCGTCTCTAGTATATCATAGTTTGGTTTGGGAGAATTCTGGAAATTTTGTATATTGGCAGTGTTGTTGCTTGCTTGGCTGTGGAACTGTGAATTCAGTGTTTAAACATCTCTGTGAGTTTGCATGTTATTTTTTCTGAGACTTGTGACCATGGCAAATTTTTGGTTGTTGGCTGCCTGGTTGGAATTGTTTGACTAATCTGATTGTATGGAATGTGTATGATAGCAAACTCAAGCTTAATTGAGAGGCTGTTGTTGGCTGCTACTCTGGGTTTCAGAGTGTTGACTTAGTTTTTTAGAATAGAAATGTACTTTAATTCTGGCAGTCATCATTTTTTTTGTGTGGTAGAATTGCATGTAACCAAAGTGTGTGGCTGCCTAGTTTTACTACACCTGTTTAGGCCAATTACAGCTGTGTTGGGTCTTATATTGGTGTATGTTTACTGATCTACAGGTATCTTTAGCAGTGCTGACTGGTTTGTTGTACTATGTGCAGGAGTTTTTGGGTCAAAAATGCTTCATCTTCCCATGGTTTGGCAGCTGGCAAGAGGCAGTTTGTGGCTGCCCAAGGCTGATCATTAAAGCTGGCAGGCTGGGTTGTTTTCAAATTGGCTGGCTTTTGCTTGTAAGCAAGCTTAGGTTTTAGAAATTTCATTTCATTTTATTTTGGTGATGTACAAATATTTCCTTATTTACATCCTTGTAACATGTTGTAACTTGTAACATTAGGCCATTGAATATATTGATTGGTGGAATTCTTTGGATAATCTTTGTATTCTAAAAAAATTGTATTAGAATTGAGTAATTCCTCTTGCGACAAGTTTCCTTTAGGCACGTTTACTATTTGTCGTTCGTATAAATCGTATCTACTCGTCAATTTTACTTCGAAGATAGAAATTACGTGCGTCGAAATCAAATTTTTGATTTAGCGTAAACCTCAAAGTAAAACACGTGTCGAAATTAAATTTTATTAAAACTATCGCCACGTCGATATCTCGTACACGTTTATCTAAGCTCGATTTAACGAGTCGTTACATTATATTTATATAGAATGTATGTTGATTTTTTTTTCAATTTTGTCTGATTTTGAACCCCTCCACTACAAGATTAATCCACGTATGAAGTGACATTTGATTGGAAATAACACACAAATATATTTAATAAAAAATATTATTTTGGAATTTAAATATGAGTGGTATCTTACTCGTGATTAGGTTACATAAAGTATAGTTTTTCCATCAATTTTATTTTTGAGGTTGTTTTTCCATCAAATAGTGGACATACAAAGTACAAACTACATGATCATTATATTTCTATCACTTTCCTTTTGATCAACTCCAATACATGCGACTTTTCAGAAAGGACTGCTTGCATCAAGCCTCTGGCTTTTTTTTTTTTTAAGTAAAACAATTGTAGAACTAAAATGCATAAATGTAATACACAAAAATTTTGTGATGGGGATTCCCGTCACCAATAACAATTTCCAACTAAGGTACCGTTTGGATTTATTTTTAAGAGTTACTTTTGTTTTTTTCACAGAAATTTGGTGTTCGTTTGAAATTTTTTCCATCTACTTTGAATGAAAGGAATGGTCTTGAAAAGTATAAAATGAAAAGTTCTAAAGAGTTACTCCCTCCGTATACAAATAGAAGACGTTTTCACTTTTTAGATTCATTGCAAATTTGATGTATCTAGACATTATTATTGTCTAGATACATCAAATTTGCAATGAATCTAAAAAGTGAAAACGTCTTCTATTTGTATACGGAGGGAGTACTTCTTAACTTCTAAAAAAACAAGAAAGATTGGCACTAATGAAAATGCTCATTTCGGACAATAATATCCATAAAAAATAAAAGCTAATGTCTTAACTACCCTTAAACTTAAAGATATATACCAATTTTCACCTTTCACATATATAAAGCATATTTTTTTCAATTCTATCAAAATTCTTCTTTCTCTAAACATTTTTTACTTTCGTTTTCTATTTACCAAAAACTATCTCTCACTTTCATCAAAATCACTTCCTTCATGATTTCTTTCTAACAAAGCAAACTTTAAATCTAGTACCTCAAATCATTAGTAAATTCAAAATCATCCTAAAACCATCTCAAAAATGAATGTTTTATTATAGGTGTATGACGACATGTACTTGATTCCTTCCTTCACGCATTTGTTATCGATCCAATTCCTTTTTTTCAAGTCATATCTTTGATATTCACGTCTTTACCAACTCTTTGAAAAAAACAAGTCCTTCTTTTTTGAAAATTGAAAAAAAGTCTTTGTGGACATGAAAACTTTAACAACCAATCACATGCTGCCATGTAAACATATTAGGATAAATTTTGGTTTAGGCAAGATTTGACTTATAAAAAATTTAATATTTATTAAAATCAACAGATAACACGTGCTATGTAAGAGCATGTCGTCAAGCCCACTACGACTTGGTTTAGTGTACATGGATGTACTCGGAACATACCCTTTGGGCCATAAGCCCATGTGTGACATAGATGTCTTGTGAACATGACGTCTTGGGTCATACGTCATCGTATATTATCTCGTCGTAGCTAGAAGCTTCTAGAAGAAAGTTATCACACGTACTAATATGAGGAAGTCGTTACAAAAAGATAAGATCACGTCAACTTAAACACGTGATCCTATCTTAAGAGAGTCCAAGTTGTTACGACTTCTTGTATTCGGTTGGGGGATAAGCTGAAGAGTGGTAGAGTTTACTCCAATCTCTATCACACTCTCCACACTATAAATAGTAATGACCTCCTTCATTTGAAGAGATCCAAGAATTTCACATACTCACACGCTCACAAAACAGGTTATCACTACATCTTGACGGTAGAAAGCTTCCCGGAGCATACCACAGGTAAGAAGATGAAGTAGCAACTCAAGCTAATCAACCATCTCAACATCATTACCTATCATGACGTCGTCAACTATCTAAATTTGTTTCCATTTTGTTACTTGTTAAACAAAGGATATCATAGAGTTGTAACCCTACATCGCATTGAATTTGAATTTTATTGAGATTAATAATAAAAGTATTAATTTTATTTATCTTGTATCTCGATTAGTACGCGTCTACTTCTCGTTTTTATTTCCGTGTTTACAGACTGGCATGCTCGGTAGGACTTCTCTACCTCTCTTCTCTCAATTAGTGAAAGGAACGAAATCATGGCTCCTAAGAAACTTGAGAATCAAGTGAGGGATGGTGGAAAGTCGACCTCTAGGAAGACGACGTCGAAGGGAATCAAGAAGGTTGTGGCTGGATCAATGTCAACCCCAGGCACTACGACCAAACGAAAGACAGCTAGGAAGGGAATCAAGGTTCCATTACCTCTCAATCACGCTTATCCAACTAGGAGTCTCGTGAAGGAAGGAACGAACACGCTGTTTCCATCCGTCTCCCTCGACTCGTTACACGAGTTAAGTGATGCGGAGTCTGTCATACCTACTTCTCCTCGTAAAGATGAGAAGATCACTCTCTCTATTCAAGAGAAAATTGTTGTGATGTTCATCAAAGATGAATAGGCCCAACTTTCTGATAAATGAAAGGAAATCGTGCTTGCTAGCTATGAGGAAGACGCCTTCTCATGTGTAAGTCGGTTTCTCTTTCCGGAAATCATGAGGAGTCTCTTGTCCAAAACAAAGAGACGGACCTTGAATCTCTCATTGGAGATGAATTGGCGCTCATGGATGTTCACTTGGAGTCACCGAAAAAGGAAAACGATAAGGATCGATCGATCAAGGAAAGGGGAACCCCACAGAAGACCCTGACCTTTACCATGGATGGTTGCTCTCCTCAGAAGGAGCCCCTTGCAGCTCATGAAGATGAGCATACGGATCCAAAATTTAGGAGGAGGAGCTGTCGGATGTGAATGGTGATCAGGATGGCGAGTCATCTGCTGAGAATGATGATTTGGAGGATAAACTGGAGGAGGACGTTCACGACATGTGGGACTCGCAATACGATAACACTGTCGATGTCTTTGATAGGGTCAACGTAATGACAACGGGTGTTGTGAGCTACGAACAGCTCCATGCTTTGCAGACTTCTATGGAGGCTCCCATAAATAACCTCATGAAGACCTTGGAGGAAAGAGTCATGAAGTCAATTGACGATAAGATCCTTTTCATAGAGGAAGCTCGAGGTAGCATCAAAGAGCCCCTAGCAACAACAGCGACGACAAGTGTCACAAACAACGTGACGCCATTGCAAAATAACCTAACAAACCTTCAAGCTCAAGTAGCGTTGAACAACCAACAAATGCAAACCCCAACAGGTTCCACTAACGATGGGATTACTGCTACTGATAGTTCCACCCTAAAGGGACATGGTGGATAAGATCCTTCGTAGTAGGGAAACTCAAACGCCTGGCTTCACGCTTGGTTACAAGAAACCATACACGGCAAGGATCGACGCACTCGTGTTCCCGGTTAGTTATCAACCCCCAAAGTTTAATAAATTTAATGGGAAGGGTCAGCCCCACCAACATGTGGCGCACTTCGTCGAGACGTGCAACAATTCCGGAAGTTGGGGTGACGCTCTGGTGAAACAGTTTGTACGCTCCCTTAGGGAAAGCGCGTTCAATTGGTATACAAAGATTAAGTCCGGTTCCATTGACTCATAGGACCAAATGCAATCAGCATTCTTAGAGAACTTCTACGTAGTTAAGAGGACAGTCTCTAAGTCAAAACAAGCATGTACAAAGCAATGGAAAGGCGAGTCGATGTTGGTGTATGTCCAAAGATGGAAGGCTTTAGGCCTTGATTGCAAGGAGTCCATTCCTGAAATGGAAGCAATGAAGATGTGCAAGAATGGAATGGTGTGGGACATCAGATATCTTTTCCAAATCTATAAGCCTCGTTCGTTCCAGGAACTTACGACTAGGGCACATAACATCAAGATGTCCAAGGCGGAAGAAGACTTAAAACAAGAGGATAAGCTCAAAGGAGACTCGTCGCAAGCTCAGAAAGCAAGGAAGTATAGACCAAAGTCAGAATCAAAGCAGTCTATGGCAACCACGACTGCTCCCATGAAGAACACGTCAAAGGCTGCTAAACCGCCCCCTCTGTACTTTAACTCAAAGCCTAACAACTATAGAGGAGGAAAGCAGGCATATTAGAAGAGCTCCAAGTAAGAATTCGAAGAAAAATTGAACAAAGTGTACTCTTTTTCAAATGAGGACATGGAAGGGATGCTCTTAGATTGCTTAAAAGGCAACCTCATCGAGCTACCAGAACCAAGGAGGCCAGAAGAAGTCGGGAAGGAGAATGACATTAGGCCGTATTGCAAGTATCATCGCCTTTTAGGCCATCCAACAAGCAAGTGTTTCATATTGAGGGATAAGATCACATCTCTAATAGAGAGTAGTGAATTCATCATTGATGAAGAGGTTGTAGTGGCTAACTACATCTCCCTAGCGCCAACAAACACAAAGATGATACAGTTCGGGACTTGCGAACCAGTTGCGGTGGAAGTACATCCCTGAGTAAACCAAGTGGTAACAAGAGATCTAAGCATGCCAGGACAGGTCGAGCGGATGGTTCTGAGTTCAGAGCATGACGAAATGATTGGGTTCTAGTCGCTCGTAGGAAATGAAAGAATCGCCACACAAGCAAGCCTTCTCAGGTTGAGAAACCAACGCCTTCCCCAATAAAGTTAGAGAAAGCAAGCAAGAATGTGTGCGATTGTCAGAGGGCAAAGGAAAAGGAGTTGTCAAAGGTGGAAGATCATCAAACGAGTTCAGATAAGTGTAGTTCTCGTCCTCTGATCAGCTTGTATGAATTTATGCCGCAAGGTTGGAAAGCTGAACACCATCCTGAAGAAGACGGCCTTGAAAGCATCGTGTCTCATCATACGGTGAGGAGTACGAAAGACCCTGAGGCAATTCAAAGCAGGAGGAAATTTACCCTTTGCTCGCGATGAACGAAGAAGGAAGAAAGAATGCACCCGTACCAACTGGAAGGATTGCAACACCAAAGCATCGCACATTGCAAGGGGACAAGATTGGTAATTCAACCTGACAATAAAGTTCGCATGTGTTGTCACGTGAAAGACAAAGACACAACTGATGATTCACTAACAAGCAAGCATGGGTGAGGAAAGCTAAGCGATCATAAGATAACTTTCACTGATGAAGATCTCGTCCTTGGACGTTGTCTTCATAATCGTCTGTTATACCTTGCGGGCTATGTTCGAGAACATCGAGTCCGTAAAATCTTAGTGGACAACGGTTCGACTGTGAACATAATGCCAAACGCATGGTAAGAGAATTGGAAGTACCAATAGACGAGTTGCAAGATAGCTACCTTAAAATTCAAGGCTTTAATCATGGAGAACAATTTGCGGCTGGCAAAATCGCTTTGAAGCTCACCCTTGGAGCAATGAATAGTACAACAGTTTTTCAGGTGATAGTGATAAGATTATAGTTCCCGAATCTAGTTATGAGAGACATAATCGATAGCAAGTAATAAAGAAAGCATAAAGACGGAGAAGTAACGACAAAAGAGTCTGTAGTCTAAAAATCCTAATTAGGTTTAGACTTTAGACTTGATTATTATTATTGTTCAAACTTATAGGTATTTATAATAGTTACATTGACTCTAAACGGAAAATAAAAATCAAATAGAAAACATACTTCTAATTGAAAACAGACTTTAAATGAAAGGGAAATAATATTAAAATAGACTCTTAATTAATATTGAATTATTTTTCATTCATAACATCACTCCCCTCCTGGAGATCGAACTTGTCCTCAAGTTCGAAGCCTAGAGAAAACCCTTGAGATACTCCTATGAAGATAGAATTTGAATCATGTTGTCCACCTCCAGGATCATCAAAAGCATGCCAAAAACTTGTAGAAATGAATACACAGACTTTCCAATATATTTTCCTCGATCATAACAAAACAACATATATCGTCACCAAATTCAGACTCTTAAGGATAGTATAATGGGAGAAAGACTTTTGCAACTCCGCACTGCCCGAATCAACAACCATGCAACTTTTTAAAGTATCCAAATCAATGTTAAAGGCCTCGTCGCAACAGGAGAAAAATAAGATGACACAATCTTAACTAGAGGTACATCACCTTTGTTAGCAATAACCCAGCCATCCGTAGGTGCAGATGAAGTGGTGAGTGGTGCATCAAGAAATATATCAAAATCTGGTAGTTGTACCGGTTCAGCTACAACAAACTCAATTTGTTTTCCCTCTTCTAATGCAATTGAATCTGGCTTCGTAATAGAATCAGGTTGTTTTACAGTTTCTGCTGCATCGGAATCTTGTTTTATTTGGTTCTGCAAGCGCTGTGGTTTTTGCAGTAGGTGTGAAATTTTTTCCAAACATGCATAAATTTTCAGCATGGTCGCATTGAAATCAGGAAACGAAGGGTCCAACCTCGCTTGGAAATCAGCCCTCAAAGAGCACAACCTGGCTTGAAACTATCATGAAAACTATCATGATTCGAATTATTCCCCATAACACCTGGGTTTGATACCAAATTGATAATATTATAGTTCCCAGATCTAGAGAGACATAATTGATAGCAAGTAATAAAGAAAGAAAAAAGACGAAGAAGTAACAACAAAAGAGTCTGTAGTCTAAAAACCCTAATTAGGTTTAGATTTTAGACTTGATTATTATTATGCAAACTGATAAGTATTTATAATAGTTACATTGACTCTAAACTGGAAATAAAACTATAGGAAACATACTTCTAATTGAAAACAGACTCTAAATAAAAGGGAAATAATATTAAAATAGACTCTTAATTAATATTGAATTATTTTGCATTTATAACAAATAGACTCAGAGACGACGTACAACATGTTGCTCGGAAGACAATGGTTGCATGAATATGGTGTGATTGCATCCATGTTACATCAATGCCTCAAGTACGTTGATGAGACGAAGTTAAGACAATCATAGCATATTCAAGTACTTTTACATTGGCAGAAGCTTACTCAGCTGATGCTAGCTATTATAAGGAAAAGAGAGTTGGCAAAATCCAACTGGCATCTCCTTACTTGATATTTGTTTAGAACAATTTTGTAAAGTTGGAGTTAAAATCACGCAAGACATCCCTGGCTCTAACACAGGCTACGACACCACGAAGAAAATACAAGTTGGCTAAAGCTAAACTCCCAAGGAAGAAAAGCGAGCCAGCTTTGAGGGGCTAACTCTTCCTCTTGGAGCAATATCAATGAAATTGAAGCATCAAAAAAATTGTGTTCTAATCCTTGCAAAAAGGAGGAGGCAACGATAGACATACCATCTCATCGGACCAACGGATTCAACCCCAACGCCTTTAAACTCTTGTCAAAACCAGGCCATGATATGGATAGGACGACATTGAAGTCTAACAAAAATAAGTCGTGTGAAGATGTCAAATCCTCCCAATCAAACACAGGATTAGGATTTTCCGACCAATCCCAAGTTATTACTCCATATGCTACTACATTTATTCATAGCTCGTTGGATGAAACCCTGATCGAAGGGTATAGTGAGTCTATGTCTCCTATCATGCAAGTCTACTCCAATCATGTTAGAGTCGAAAAAGATGACGTTAAAGAAGGTGCACCAGATCCCAAACGAGTGTCGGCCTTTGAACGACTTGGAAAATTGGTTGTTGCTCTACCCGGCTCAACTTTCATATCACCACTAGCCGAACCTAAGAAGTGAAAGTCAGTTTTGGAGAGACTCTCTTATCCAAGCACGTTCACCTCTCGAGGCGAAGATCGACGACTCTCAGTTAAATGTCGATTGAATTTTGACACCCCTGATTGACATCCTAGGGCTAGACGACGATTGAACTTTGACGCTCAATTAACACATTGTCAAACCGACAAAGGGATAGGGAATAAAGCTTGCTCGGAACAATGTGATGACAACATCGAGGCAAGCGAAGTAGATAATTTAATATGTTTGGTTGTAACCACAGGTCCTCCACTCATCGGATAGATTTACAGTCGTGGAAAGAGACGACATGGAGATAGATGTTGTTGGGGCCAATCACGTATCCCTTATGGACAAGAGCGAGGAGCAACCGGAAGCGGATGTTGAAGACGCTCCTCCTATTTTTGAAGCAGGAAATATGCTTGCGGTGGACGCTTTGAAAGAAGTCGATCTTGGCACTCCCGATATCCCTCGTTCCATATTCATCAGTGAAAGTTTGGGTGATGAGGAGGAAGCTGCATGTCGCTACCCATTTTCGACCTCAAGAGAAATTATATTTAAGTGTGGTGGGGGTATTTTTGAAAATGGATAAAGACACGAAAAGAAACAAAACATAGTCGCCATTAGTCCTAGAGATAGGTGAGACTAGACACCTATTATCTTGATAATTATACCTTTATTTAACAACAAGAAAACAAAATGGATTTGGAGGATTGATTGTATATGGGGAAGGTGTTAAGCACCCGACGATACTCGTTACACAAAACGATTGCCAAATTCTTGGATTTATTTTAAAAGGAATAAATAATTTTTTAAGGAAATCTTTTATTCAATATTACATGAGGTTACCTATATTCTAATTATTATTATTTTTTAAGGAAATCTTTTATTCAATAGTACAACTCGCGAAGCTATTATCAAGCCTACAACTAGGGATGATACAAATAAGAATACAACTCAGGATGTTTCCAAGCAAGAATACAACTCGGGGTATATAACACAAATTGCCAAAAAATATGAACGAGTTTGTCCGAAATCGGGTGATGACACTGCCTATATCAAGCTCTTGAAGGAATTCATCGATGTGTTCGCATGGTCATGCAAGGAGATGCCCGGACTTGATCCGAAAGTCGCCGTCCACCATCTTGCGATAAGAAAAGGAGTTCGACCAATCAAACAAGCCCAACGACGCTTTCATCCAGAACTTATTACCCAAATCAAGCAGATATTGATAGGCTTATTCAGGTCGGCTTTGTGTGAGAGGTTAAATACCCGACATGGATCTCTAATATCATTCCAGTAAAGAAGAACGGACAGATACGAGTATGTGTTGATTTTAGAGACGTGAATGTCGCTTGCCCTAAAGATGACTTCCCTCTTCCTATAATTGAGACAATAGTGGATGGAACCACAGGACATGAGATCTTATCTTTTATGGATGGGACGTCTAGCTATAACAGACTTTCATGGAATTAGGCGATCAAGAGATGACGACATTTCAGATACCTAAGGGTATCTATTGTTACATAGTCATGTCGTTCAGACTTAAGAATGCTGGAACCTCCTATCAGCGAGCAATGCAAAAGATTTTGGGAGACATGCTACATGATAAGGTTGAATGCTACGTGGATAATCCGGTCGTCAAATCCAAAAGGAGGAGTGAACATCTCAATGATCTTCGTGTAGTGTTCGAGAGGTTAAGGAAATACAATCTTCGGATGAGTCCACTCAAATGTGCGTTTGGAGTAACGGTGGGTAAGTTCCTTGGTTTTATAGTTCGACATCGAGGCATTGAAATTGATCGGTCCAAAATAGAGTCCATTGTCAACATGCCTGCCCCGCAAAATCTCCATGAACTTAAGAGACTACAAGGTAAATTGGCATACATTCACTGCTTCATCTCCAACCTAGCTGGTCAATGTCAACTATTCAACCAGCTCGTGAAAAAGGATATGCCTTCTGTGTGGGATGATGCATGTGCAAAGGCATTCCAAGGGTTGAAAGATTACCTTCTCAATCCTCTAGTATTACAAGGACCAGTCTAAGGACGTCCACTCATACTTTACCTAGCAGCACATGAAGCTTCACTTGGTGTATTGTTGGCTGAAGAGAACGAGAACGGTAAAGAAGGTGCATTGTACTATCTGAGTAGGACCATGAATGGCCCGGAGTTACGCTATTCTCCAATCAAAAAAATTTGTCTTGCGCTTATGTTCGCTATAAAGAAGTTGCTACACTACATGCAAGCACACTCTATCCGACTAATTTCCAAAGCTGACCCCATCAAGTATATATTAGCTCAACCACTTTTGTCAGTGCATTTAGCCAAATGGGCCCTATTGCTACAAGAGTTTGAAATCACATTTGTGTCACAAAAGGCTATTAAAGGGCAAGCAATGGCTGACTTAGCAAATCATCCTATCCCTGACGATTGGGTCCTCTTGGATGATCTACCGGATGAGGATGTATTCTATGCAAGCATCTCTCATAACTGGTGTATGTTTTTTGATGGAGCCGCACGTCGAGATTGAGCTGGAGCGGGAGTGGTTTTCGTATCACCGGAAGGAGATGTACTTCCATTCTCCTTCACCCTTACCAAAAAATATTCCAACAATATAACTGAGTATCAAGCATTGATACTTGGTTTAGAAGCAGCGATGGATAGAAATATTCGCTATCTCCGAGTTTTGGTGATTCACAACTAATAATCAATCAACTACTCAGGTTGTACGAAGTAAAAGAAGCCAGAGTTGAATCCGTACTACTAGTACGCTTGGAGGCTGATGGGTCGGTTCTTTTCCATCACATAAGAACATGTCCCAAGGACACATAATCAACAGGCCGACGCCCTTGCTAGTTTGGCTTCGACACTTACTTTTCCCGATCAAGTCCTCAAGACGGAGATATGCAAAACATGGGTCATCCCTCCGATCTTCTCCCTTGAGGAAGAACCCCAAGTTCAGGATGCCATGAAAAGAGAGGATGTGGACGTCTTCAACACTCAAGTTGAAAAAGACTCGCACTCGGTCGATGAGGGGGAAGAGGAAATGCAAACAAACGTTCAAATGGGAGATTGGAGGATACCCCTTATTTTTATCTAGAACATGGAAAGCTTCCAGAAGATTCCAAAAGGAAACTAGATGTTTGTCGTCATGCCTCTAGATTCGTGTACTACAAAGGAACGTTATATAGAAGATCTTTCGAAGACGTATGGCTTCGCTGCTTGGATCAAACAGAAGCGACGAAAACAATGGAGGAAGCTCACGAAGGAAGTTGCGGAGCCCATCAATCCGGACCTAAGCTCCATTTTCAGATTAAACAAATGAGATATTACTGGCCGACCATGGTGCATGATTGTATGGATTACGCAAAGCAGTGTCAAGCATGTCAGTTTAATGCCAACTTCTTCATCAGCCACCTGAACTCCTACATCCTACTGTTGCATCATGTCGTTTGATGCTTGGGGGCTTGATGTAGTTTGACCAATGATCAAGTCGTTAGGTGGACATCAGTGCATATTAGCAGCGACTGACTACTTCTCTAAGTGGGCGGAAGCAATTTCGCGTAAGGAGGTGAAGAAGGAGACCATCATTGACTTTCTTAAGATGCATATAATACATCGCTATGGGGTTCCTCGATCCATCACGACTGATAATGGAAAGAACTTTAGCAATAAGGCACTGGATAGATTTTGCATGGAATTTGGCTTTCGGCGACATAAGTCCACGATGTACAATGCGCCGGCAAACGGTTTGGCAGAAGCATTCAACAAAACACTTTGTAATCTATTGAAGAAAATTGCCAACTCTTCTAAGAAGACTTGGCATGAAAAGTTGGGTGAAGCCATATGGGCTTACCGCACGACATATTGAACGCCAAGGCGTCTACGGTACTGAAGTCGTCTTGCCTCTAGAACAACAGATACCCTCGCTTAGAGTCGCTTTACAGGAAGGACAAACCGAGGAGGAGAGCCACAAGTTGAGGCTCCAAGAGCTGGAAGCACTAGACAAAAAAAGGCTAGATGCACAACAATGTTTAGAATGTTATCAAGATAGAATTGCAAAATCTTTCAATAAGAAGATTCATCAGCGGTCTTTTCAAGTTGGAGATCTAGTTCTTGCAGTTAGAAGGCCTATCAACATCACTATGAAGATGGGAGACAAATTTACAACAAAGTGGGATGGGCCTTACGTCGTCCAAGAGGTCATAGCATTGGTGCTTGCAAAATCATTGGCGAAGATTGTGTTCGAGTTGGTCCGATAAACAACAAATATCTTAAACGATACTATCCTTGAGATGTTTGTCTGTACCCTCAGCCAAATGTTGGGGGCAAAGTGAACTATGCATGACTTGATTCCTCTAAGGATACGTATTTACATTACCTTCTACTTTCACACCCATCTATTCCATCACATGAGTCTGTGTGAATAGTCACGCTATTTACAGGAGAGCCAACTTGTGATAAAACAACTTCACGCGAAAAAAATGGCAACTCACGAGCACGAGTATAAAGTGCTCAAAACACACAAGTCTGTGTGAATAGTCATGCTATTTACATGAGAGCCAACTTGTGATAAAACAACTTCACGAGGAAATTAATGGCAACTCTTAGGCAAGAGTATAAAATGCTCAAAACTTTCATGCTCTGTGCTTGAAAGCATTACCCTAAACTACGTGATGACTTGATTCTTTTGCAAAGAGGATACGTAGGCAGCTTGGCGCCACGTGCCAGGTTCAGTCACACCAATATTTAAATTCAATATTGCCCATTAAAATGAAGGTGACAGTCAATAAGGGAGCACCAAGGACGTCGTAATCTATATTCGGGAAGATACCAAGGCAATACAAAGTTCGATAACATGTTGCACAGATAATGCAAGGAAATGAAGGTGAACACGAAGAAGAGAAGATTACAGGAAGGAGCGATGTGTTTATTAGCAAGTCAAATGTTGTCTCTTCACTAAAGTTGTGATCGTGTTGGATGGCTTAATAATATCTTGTATTCACATATAAGTTAGGAAGGTGTTAGCACTTTTCAAATATGACAAATTTGAGTTGCCATTATTTATTTCGTTAATTAAACGTTGTAATCAATGGTCTTGTATGAATTATCGTATTGAAATAAAATTGAGCTTTTACTTCAATTATCGATTCATGACTATGTGATTTTGTTTGTGCTAAAATGACTAGGCGTTAACATCGCGTTACAACTAGCTAACAGTTATATAAATAAAGGAAGAGACATAGATAAGATATGAAATCTCTAAGAAGATGCAAGAAATAAATTGAAGTAATCTGAATTAGCTTGGACAAATGTAAGTTAGGAATCATTCCAAGGATGATACAAATGTCTCAAATCAAACATAGAATCTAAATTCAGAATACTTAAATAAGTGACAAAGACAAGCTACGATATAGATAGTGCATTTCAAAATGCCTAGCATAATGAATCCAAAAGCATACTAAAGTAAAGGAAGCTACCCGTCTTGAGGAGGCATGGTATAGGTAAGATCAGTGAAGAACGGGATAGACTCATGCAAAGGGAGCGACGAAATAGTGGAACCATGAGAGGGCACAGAGTTAAAAGCGATAAGCTCATCAGCCGAAAATGTCAATGGACGATCACTAAGACCTGAAATAGGGGGGAAGTGAGGAAGAAACGGACCCACATCATCGAGGCTAGGAATCCACTCATGAAGGAATGTCATTCGATGATGAATGCGGTACCCGATTTCTTTAGAATCAACACTTAACCAAAATTTTCCTATGGAGGCAAAACACTTGTAGTGGTGGCAGATTGACGAGTGCCGGTGACGGAGCTTCAACGGAAAACAAGGAGAACTCGGATCCGATGATTATGGCGTGAAAAGGAGTTGACTATGTCGTAAAAGAGAGGAGTTTAGTGTGGCGAATCAAACGAATGGAGATGGTGGCGATGATGGTGTCGATCGGAAGAGGTGGTTGTGAGGTGGTGAGGAGTGGCTGTCGAGAGAGAGGAAGAGACGGACGAGAGAGGGAAAAGAGATATTTTAGGGTTTTGTGTAATTATGATTTAATTAGTATGATTTAATTAATCTAATTAAATCATATGATAGGAATTTTAGAATAAGATTAAGGAAGTAGTATACAATTAATTATCCAATTAATAAAAGCTTCATGAAGCTTTACCAATAGACATTAATGGTGAATAAAGTTACAATAGTTCTACCAAGAACCCTAATTTTACATAAAGAAGCTTAAACAAGCAATTCCATATTTTTAATAATCAAAGTCTATTAAAATTGTCTAATACAAGCCATATATATAATCTCACGAGGACATGCCCTCGTAATACATGAAATAAAACAGAAATATATAAATAAAAGTGTAAAGAGAACATAAGCAGAAACTATAAGACACCCTCAGATTTAGGTGAGTTTATAGTTTGGTCCTTGACTTCATCAGCAGTCTAATGTTCGTCACAAGCGCAAGGATTAGAAAACTACGCTTTGCCCCTTTGGTCCCTATCTTTCATTCCTTCATTATTGGACGTCCCTGCTCTCTTTATCCAAGCAATCATGAAAACCCAGACAATGTCACGAGTTTTCTTGAACTTTGGATCGAGAATTATGGCATTGACTAAACATTGACATGTTGTAAAAATCATCTAGGATGCTCCGCCATCATGTAGCCTTGACGTTCAGAATCACTAGCAGCAGTACGGGAGAGGCCATCAACATCCTTGATCATGTCATACGCCCCACCTTGATGATGATGAAAGATGAAATCCCTAAATTATCTAGACATCATAACATTCGTCCAAAATTAGTGGAATCGAAGCTCTCACCCACTATTGTACTTTGAGATTTTCTTAGTAGCAATATCCAATTGACTCTTTAAGTGGGTTACCTCATGATCTTTTTGAGCAAGTATACCATCCTTAAGAGTAATAACAGCAAGATGTTCAGACAGCATGGAGTCCTTTTGAGCTAGCATGACGTCTTTCTCTTTTGTAATAGCATCATGGTTAGACAACATGATGACCTTCTCGCTTAGCAGGGCGTTCCTTTCTTTCATGGCCACATCATGTTCAGACAACATAATGTCCTTCTAGGTTAGTAAAGACGCATGTGCTTCCAACTTACTAGTCAATGGAGCTATGAGGGCGTCCTTTTTGGTTAAGAGTGACTCATACTCGCGAATGACCTTACCAGCTTCCTCCACGAATTGAGACAAAAAAGTTTTTAAATAAAACACACATGATAAAACATATTAAGGTAAATGTACATAGAATTCAATGGAAAAGGAAGGTTGAGTTACCATAGCACCATTAGGACGCATTGTAGCAACTCTAAAATCGATGGTGATCGCCATGGTGGAAGACGTTGTGGTGGGTAGTGCATGTAGCTTGCTTAGAGCCACATCCCCATTTGCCACCGGAATAATGAAGTTGCGAGTGTTACAAAAATTGATCAGCCCATTACAAGCTAGATTAACTCGAGAAGTCGTGGGAGGCACGGAAACATTGGTTTGAGCCGATGTAGTTGAAGGAGAGCTTTGAACAAGAGTTGATACTATGGTGGAAGAAAGAGTAGAATGAGAAAAGCCAGCAGACGATGAACCTGGAAGATGAAGGAAATAGACTAAATAAATGAAACCTACAAAGATCGATGAATGACGTAGTGATAATAACATTTCCATCAAAGAAAAAAAGGAAGAGCTTACCAAGAGAAAGGCTACGAGTGTTACTGTGAACATCGACTTCATTAGGAACTAGAGAAGAAGGACCTACAAGAAGTGTTAACATTGTTACGAACAATTAATAACCGAGTGACTTGATTAAATATACATATATGCATGTATGTAGCTATTAAAAAAGTTGCTTACCATCTTGGAGCAACTTTTGCCTCTTCGACGAGCTAGCATGTAGAGGAGGTGACGAACCCACATTGATTCTTGAGGATGGCTCTAGGAATGATGAAATCGCGGAGGATAAGATACACTCATGATTCGCCAATAGACTCGAAGGCACGAGGATGATTTCATTAGGAGTTGGCATCATATTACGATCTTGTGTTCCTACATAAACATAACCAAAAATAATAATAATTAAAAAAAAACTCATATAATAACAATAAAAGATGAGATACAAGGGTGAATTGAGATACGTACCTGAATTAGAAGAGATGGGAGGAGTAACTTGCCTACGAGATTGTAAATAAGCCAACGCGGTCGACGCTGGAATACTTCCCCAATCACACAAACGGGCTGCGTCTTCTTTTTCTTTGAGAGAGGGGATAGGAAACGTGAGTTTCTCAAGATGATAATGTCCAAGCTTTGGACTTGATGTCCCATGAATTCCCTACAATTGGCTTCACAAAGAAGAAGGATGAGTAACCATCTACTACGCCCCTAGATGATGATGCTGGTTCAAAGAGGACGAGTTTGGACTTAGTGTTCTTCTTGAATGTATAGCAAATGTTAGTCTTGAGAGGACGAAGGAGTTTGAAGAATGAACCAAGAGTGCAAGGAATATCGAGTTCTTCACAACGTTCTATGTAAGTGTCGACATAGGGCCAACCATTCGGCATGAGTTGCCCTAGAGATTTTCCATGAAAATTTAATACCTCACAAATGAAAGAGGGCAGAGGTAGCTTTGCCCCGTCTAACATCATCTTCCTGTAAACAGCGCACCATCCATCTCTAGTCTCGTGGATCTTCTCATCTCCATTAGGCACCCGAAATTGAACAAGACGAGTATCAATGTTGAAGTTTGCAACGCCTTTAGCAAGTTCCTTTCCTTTCCCAACATAGGAATTAGGAGCTTGATAACCTTTTCTAGAATAAAGGCCACCCCTAGGGTCAGAAGGATCAACGAACGATTCCTCCGGTTAATCATGGTCGTCAAGCACACTCATGTCTCCTCTTCGTCGATTATGATCTGCATAGAATATAGATGCATAAGTAACCAACATAGTGTACTTAAAATGTATATATAAATAATAATAATAATAATAATAATAATAATAATAAAATATCAATATTAATAAAAATGTATGTATATATATATATACATGACATCCTAGGGTTACTAAGACGTTAAGGAGACAATGATGTCCTAAGGATACTAGGACGACCTAAGAAGCCAAAGACGTCTTAAAGAGATAAGGATATCCTAGGGATACTAAGACGTCTTAAGGAAATGACGACATCTTAAGAAAACAACGACGTCTTAAGGGGACAACGACGTCTTAAGGAGACTAGGACGTCTTAAGGGGACTACGTCGTCTTAAGGAGACTAGGACGTTTTAGGGAGGTAACAACGTCATAAGGATACTAGGACGTCTTAAGAAAACGACGAAGTCTTAAGGAGACTAGGACGTCTTAAGGAGACAATGACGTCTTAAGGATACTAAGACGTCTTGAGGGGACAACGACGTCTTAAGCAGGCAATACATCATACATAAAAAAAAATTGGCCGGTTCAAACCGATTCACTCCAGTTCAATTTCCATGTTGATTATAATTCAAAATTCGATTTTAATTTCAGTTCCTAAAAATAAAAAAAATAAAAAAAACCGATTCGACCATGGGCGGACTGGTTCGGCGAACCGGTGCAATTGGTCCCATTTTTTTTAAAAAAACACTCAAGTGCTCATGAACTCTAACAATGGAAGTTTTGGTGGATTTCAAAATCAAACTTGCAAACATGGTATTTCAAGCACTTCATGACCACAAAAATCCAACCCAACCATCAAGCATCATTCAAGCACTTATAATCATCACTAATTTTAACAAACCAAAGTCACATAAAGCTTACATGGAAGGAAATTCAAAAATTACAAATCCAAGTATCATTTACCCACATAATGAACAAGAAATTGATGAAAAGTTACCTTAGAATGAAGAAATTGGTTGAAAGTTCCCTCCTTTTAGCTTTGAACTGAGTAGAAATTTGGATTTGTGGTGAAGAGAAATTACTCAGCTTCTCATGGAAGAGTGTTTTGGTGGTGTAAGGGAAAACGGAGAGATTTTGCTCTACTATATAAAAAAACTTCTTACACATGGGCCCCATATATTCGGAATATACGGTTTGGTCCTCACGAGAAATGATATTTTAATAGGTCCTTGTAATAAAAAGACAAATGTGAAAAAAAAAAAGTTGCTTTCCTGCTTTGACCATGCTCACGAAAATCGCCATAACTGGAGCTACAAATATCCAAATGTACCTCTGTTTGCAGTATTGGAAAGCTAAGACTTAGGTCTACAACTGTCACAACCGAAGCTATTGCTGTCGATAAGGGACTCAAAATTCCATCACTACTAACGTGTTGGAGCATACTCAGTTTCCTTCAAAGGAAATAGTCTAACCCACAAAAACTGTCATAACTATCCAAATGAGCTTCTGTTTATGGCGTTGGAAAGGTGAGATATGAGCCTACAACTTTTATCAAGAAACTCGAAGCTTTTACTGTCGATATAGAGTTTAAAATTTGGTTGCAACGAATGCGTTCAGACGAGACTTGCTTGTTCACAAGGAAATCGACCATGATCACGAAAAGGGCCATAATTAGAGCTACAAATTCCAAACGGGCCATCGTTCGCGGAATTAGAAAGATAAGACTCAAGCCTACAACTTTAATGAAGAAACTTATAGCTTTTTCGGCCTGTATTAGGTTTGAAATTTTGATGCAATTCGAATCTAACGTTAATGTGCAACAATGACATTCAAAGAATCAAGGCCGGCCAAATAAGACTGTTTGCCATGGAGAGTCGATTGGAAGGGGACGTTGTAAGAAAGTTAACGAGACAAGATGATATAGGAGTAATGAGGATAGTCAACATGTATACAGCAAGACGAGCACAAAACCGGCGATATGGAAGATGACTACTCAAAGATGTTACGAAAGAAAATTAAAAGAAAGGAAAAGGGTGGAGAAGCATTAATCATGTATGTAAGAACGCATACATGTATTGATGAAATGAAAAATTGAACCGTCATCTTTGTGGAATTGATTATTTAATCGAGACCTAAAAAATAAAAAAAGAAGAGGACGAAGAAACAAGCAAATAAAAAAAACGCTTGATGATCGATTGCCTCCTAAGCATTAAGGATGAATGAAAGAAACTGCTTTACAACAATCGGTCTTTCTAATGAAGAATGCTTAGATAAAATGTCTCCTAAGAAAGAGAAAGGAAATTGCTATATATATCTAAGTACTTTGTTACAAACAAAATTTCAAAAAAAAACGAGAACCAAACATGCATGGTACAAATCATGTGCATAAACGAGTCATTCATTAGTACCAATTTGTTGATGAAAAAACAAGTGCAGTATAATATAATGAAGTGAAGGACTTGATAGGTGCATAACACGTCAACGACATGAGCACGACATGTTCATGACATATTGACATAAGAAGAAAATTTGCAAGGAACTAAACTTTATTCGAATAATATAGTTATCTTGCACTAAACAAACTGAAATTAAATAAAAAAACGAAGCTAAAAAAAAATGCAACGAAGTTGAAGTAATCATTCGAGAGGGGCTAAAACTCGTAAGGTGTCTTGGCAAGCCAACACCTTGTCCTTAGCTTGTTGAGGCACCACTTCATCCACTTTAGGAATGTCAAGCCTCTTTAACTTCTTCTCCAGCTTGGAAACTAGGGCTTCAGCTTTAACCACACAGCTCTCGTTTACTTGTACAGAAGCAATGTGAATAGTCTCTTGACCAATCACAAATTGTAGTCATTCTTCCAGGTCAGACTTCAGGCTTAAGAGCTCGTTCAAATCACCCTTGGATTTTTCTAACTTTTGGCTAGCTTCGTCTCGAGTCACATTAGCTTTGTTAAGTTTTGATTGTGTCTTTGCCATTCTCATACCCAACGGGTGTGGAACTTTAAGGCTATGACATTCCTTTGCAACGGTGATAAGCTCATCAACACAAATCTTGTAAGCGGCATGATCAATCTGGTGATCTTCCATTTTTTTGTATATCAAAGACATGGCATGAGTCGCCATGCTTGCTTCTGCAGATGACGCGTGAAGTAGCCATTGTAATGCATCTCTCACACAATTCAGGGCTTCAGAGCGAGGGTTGTGCTCCAGCATACGCAGAAGGTAAGATGAGTTGGTTCCTTCAAGAGTATCATCGAGGCATGGCCTCATTGGGGAGGTCATCCTCGTCTTCCTCAACTTGAACAACAACTAGGTTATCATCATTCGTTCTATCAACGACTTGGCCAGTCGTCTTTACGTCTTCAGCATGATCTATATGAACATCATCGCTAATTATCCTTTATTTCATCAATCAAGACTAGCTTCCTTTTTGTAGGACGGTCCCGAGAAAGGGTGAGCCCGTCTGCTATGGAAAGATCGTCATCACAACCGAAGTCGTCATCAATAAATTCGAAATTGAACTTTTCATACACAAAAATGGGGGATGAATAAGATCACTCTTACAAGTGAAATATAAAAAAAAATGTCGGGAAGGGTTAACTTACATCATCGAGAGTGGTATTTTTGCTCGAGATCTCATTAACTACCTTCTGAGCCTTTTCACCAGGTTCAGGACGTGCATCTTGTGCTTGAGGGATGGGAGCAAAGCGTAGTGTCTTCTTCCTTCCGTCTTGAGCATTCGCTTTAGGTGTAGGTTTATCCTCAACTTTTTCATTCGTCTCATCGTTATCTATCACTATAGGACCGTCAGTCAGTTTTTGACGCTTTGACCCAGCGGGCACTACCTCCTCACAGACCCTATTTGATTCGTGGAGAGTATCATTTGCAGACGCTAGTTTAGGTGTCTTTGCACCAGACCGTGTTTTCCTTATTAGAAGAAGTGGCCATTTGGCGTATACCATTTCCCACCACGTGCTATAGTAGTAAGTTATGTCGAAAGGAATGATGTTGCTTTTAGAAGGAAGCCTTAGTTGAGGTTTAGGAGCATGCTTAATACTAGAGTGAAAGAGTGCCAACAAGTTGTCGGATCCCCACATCGGCATTGTAGCTTTAAGGTTACCATGAACGTCATGTGGAAGTGGAATTGACGACAAAATCGATGAGGACTATATGGTTGCACCTCGATATGATGACCTCTTCTCAATACCAAGTAACAAGATCACATTGAGATGAACAACTCGAAGCTCTTGTTGCTAGCCTTTCCGATAATGACCTCGTCCCTGCTGCAACCGGGAGCTACCTTGTTCATTACCACTTCCAAACATCCGTGGATCCTTGAATGGGTGTCGGCGATAAAAGCAAATTGCAAGGCATCTCTAACCCCACTAAAGCATATCATATGAGCCCCAGGAGGGTAAGGTCTTGGGAGTAAGAAGTTTGTGCCGAAATACTCCGCTAGCCAAGCGAACATGTAATGAATGGGAAGATCGTTAAAATCAACTCGCTGATTCCCCTTTATTATGATCCTTTTCAAACCTCCATAAATGCTTGCTAATACAAGAATGGCAAGGGAAAAAAGATTCTTCGGATGCCATGCATGAAGCCACTTTGAAAACCTCCAGACGGATGACCCATTTATCACTAGGAAGCAAGAACTTGCATATCCAGCATGCGAGAAAGGCCGCTAAATAAGTAACACGCGCATCCTTGGGGGCAACCTTTAGTTTCCTAAAGATGGAGAGTTGCTCTTCGGACAGCTTAGTGCATTCCAAGATAGGACCAGAAGGGTTGAACGTCCCATCAGGACGTTCGCTGACTCCACGAACGACCTTAGTATGAGGTGTGTCATACTGCTTAATGCCTTTAAACCAGAAGGAAATACAATCTTCGAAAGAGACATTGGAGGTCTTTTCTGCCTTACAAATCTTATGGTAAGCAAAAAACAAACTACGACATTGAACGCGTATTGTTGGAATACCTCCCATTGATTCGTTGAAAGACTCTGCTGATGGAACGAGCTCCTCGTACATGAGACCAGCAATAGGCAAGCCGCCAAGATGATTAAGGTCGTAAAGATTGATAGACATTTCGCCACGTGAAGTATGTAGTGTATTTGTCTCGGGGCACCAACGTTCCAAGAAGGCTTGCATGACAAGTCAGTCACAATCATAAGTATAACGAGATGCGGCAACAGCTAAACAACCGCATGTCTTTCAACTTGTTTCCCATAAAGCCTAAGATCTCGTCGAGCCATTCCCAATAAAGGGGAGTATAAAAGTGATTAGCATAAATTGATAGAGTACCTAACATAAGAATTACATAGTAAGTATGCTACTCGCAAGAAGATCATAACTACAAATTACATAAATTGATGAATTACCTGAAGTAAAGTCCGCATGATCAGCCATCTTGGTCATGAGAGGAATTTCTTCGGAATCGTCATGATGATTGGGTTGCAATATACTGATCTGGTTCTTAGGTCCTTTCACGCCACCGGTAGAACTTGATGCTTGTACACGATCAACTAGCGTCATCCAGGAAGCATGATGAGGTAGGAACTGATTTACCTTGTCTTCATGACCAGCGTCACGAAAGGAAGGATGAATATCTAGTGTTGTTGCTGACTTATCACAGTACTTCCCTTCATATATGGAAACCGTGTGAGGTTTTTCGCAAGAAAATGTGGCCACTAGAAGAGAAGAAATTTTGTTGGAGAAAGATGAATTTAGGTGTGACGTTTTACCATCTCAAAGCCCCTTTATATAGTGTAGTCATGAGCATAGTCCCGTTGAGGTAAGGAGTCTTTGAACACTAGTTGGATAAGGCTTGACTGACATAGTTCTAGTTGGAGTGTAAGACGTCGAAGACCAACCGGTATCACACTCAACATATGTTCATTTAGTGAGAGATGGAGTCAAATTAGACACTAGGTCAAGAGACATAACTGAATGTGACTCAAACAAAGAGAAGGAGTTTTGAAACCAAGCTGCTCATTTTGTCTTCACAACTATGTTTCGAAAGAGGGCATCTGTAGATATGAAAAATTTAACAACCAATCACATGGCGCCATGTAAGCATGTTAGGGCAAATTTTGGTCAAGGGCAATGTTTGACTTATAAATAATTTAATATTTATTAAAATCAAAGAGGGCTATGTAAGAGCATGTCGTCAACCCCACTACGACTTGGTTTAGTGTACATGGACGTACTCTGAACATACCCTTTGGGCCATAAGCCCATGTGTGACATAGATGTCTTGTGAATATGACGTCTTTGGTCATACGTCATCGTATATTAGCTCGTCCTAGCTAGAAGCTTCTAGAAGAAAATTATCACACGTGCTAATATGAGGAAGACGTTACAAAAAGATAAGACGACGTCAACTTAAACACGTGATCCTATCTTAAGAGAGTCCAAGTTGTTATGGCGTCTTGCATTCGGTTGGGGGATAAGCTGAAGAGTGGTAGAGTTTACTTCAATCTCTATCACGTTCTCCACACTATAAATAGCAATAACCTCCTTCATTTGAAGAGATGCAAGAATTTCACACACTCACACTTACACGCTCACAAAACAGGTTATCACTACGTCTTGACGGTAGAAAGCTTCTCGGAGCATACCACAGGTAAGAAGATGGAGTAGCAACTCAAGCTCAATCAACCATCTCAATATCATTACCTATCATGACGTTGTCAACTATCTAAATTTGTTTCCATTTCGTTACTTATTAAACATAGGATATCATAGAATTGTAACCCTACATCGCATTGAATTTGAATTTTATTGAGATTAATAAAATTATTAATTTCATTTATCTTGTATCCCGATTATTACACGTCTACTTCTCGTGTTTATTTTTGTGTTTATAGTCTTTTTTTTTTAAATATGAAAAAAAATCTTTTGCTCTTGAAAACTTTATATAATTATATTTTCCATAGTAAATTTTATGATTAAATTTTGTATACGCCTCCGCTTTCCAGTTCTATAATTTCAACTAAAATAGTAGAATAATACCAGTAATATATAATAATATATACTATTTTTTATCGACATCTTATAGTTGTTTTTTTTTTTTATCTCACAACAAGTCCAATTTTTTTTTTTTAATATAATAATCTCACTCAAAATCCGTACCTCTAAAAATTGAATTCATGACCTTTCTCCAAAAATTGAATTCATATCCTCGTAGTAACGCTTTAACGATGTGCTACACCTTGTTGCCCATAGTAAAGTCCATTTGAGTTAGTCTGCCCTTGTATTTCATATATAGATATAGCACACCTTTTTGGATAAATCCGTCGAAACAAAAGGACAAGTTTGTTTGTTTATAAGAGATACAAAAGCTGCATACTTTGTTTTTTAACAATTCTGGGTTTGAAGAGTTTGAGTTGTAGAAGAAGAATACTCCCTTCCCTTCCCTTCCCTTCCCTTCCCTTCAAGTACTAGTAATTGAAAAGCAGCCACCATAATTGAATTTTTATTTCATCTTCTTATTTTCTTCTTCTTCTTTATCTTTATTCCTAGTCCTAGAGAGAACAAAATTGTTTTATTTAAGGTATGGCCCTTCAGGCTCAGACTAGTTATGGTTTTTTTAATTTAAATAGTACTAGTATTAAATATAATCACATCCCCTATCTGCCATTTAATAATAATAATAATAATAATAATAATTTTAATTTTAATCTGGGAAGAAGAAGAAGAAGTTCACCAATCTGTTTAGTCAAACCACCATCTTCTTCCTCCATCACAACTAAACACTCCAACATGATGACGTCATCTTCTCGCGTTGGATACGAGCTCCGCCACGTGGATTCCTTGTTTGACCTCGGAGCTGGGACTAATTCCGGCGCCGGAAGGCTATCGCACCTCAAAGCCGTCGTATTGGGCGAAGCTCTTGCCTCCGAGGAGAATGATCTCGTCTTTCCCAGTGATGATTTCTCTCGACAGGCTTTCGTCTCTTCTCCTCAAAAGGTTATTTATTTAAATCAAATTTTTTATACTTGATTTTTTACCGATTCATGCATGTTTTGACTTTGATCTTTCGGTTTCCTTGCTCACAATGTTCAGTACTTGGAGATGTATAAAAGATCAATTGAGGATCCATCTGGATTTTGGTCGGACATTGCCACTCAATTCTACTGGAAACTAAAATGGCCTCAAAACCAGCCTGTCGTCTCCCAGAATCTCGACGTTCGCAAAGGCAATGTCCAAATCCAGGTACTTTTTCACCTAAGTTTTACCGTAGTCAAGTACATTTTTCTTTTTTGTCCTTTACATGTGAAAGTTTATTGTGTGGGGTTTGTTGATATAGTGGTTCAAGGGTGGTCTCACCAACATTAGCTATAATTGTTTGGATCGAAATGTGGAAGCTGGTCTTGGCGACAAGATTGCTATTTACTGGGAAGGCAAGGAGCCTGGTTTTGATGCCACTTTAACTTACTCTCAGCTCCTCCACCAAGTTTGCCAGGTCAGCTCATCTTTCACTCGCCATTTTCCCTTTTTGTATCAAGTAAGTTAGGGACGATTTCATTAAGAGGAAAAAATGTATCTTGCTTCTGCTGCAGCTCGCGAATTACTTGAAAAATGTCGGAGTCAAAAAGGGAGACGCTGTTGTTATATATTTGCCAATGTTGATGGAACTCCCCATAGCTATGCTTGCTTGTGCTCGAATTGGCGCCGTTCACTCGGTATTTACTGTTTAACTAATGTTTGTTTTTCAATTTACACACTTATTTTTAAGGAAAATATGTCTCCGTTCATCTTTCCCTTGAATCGTGATTCATTACTGTTAATTACCATCTACCATTTTCTTCAGGTTGTATTTGCTGGATTTTCTGCAGAATCTCTTTCCCAGAGAATTATGGACTGTAAACCAAATGTTGTTCTAACTTGTAATGCTGTTAACAGAGGTTCTAAGCCCATTCACCTTAAGGATATAGTTGATGCTGCCCTCGTTGATTGTGCCAAAAATGGGGTGTCTGTTGGTACGTAGACCTACCAATTGCTTTCAGAATTTAAATTGACGAGTTTTTGCACACATTTAGTTAAAATTTTCTACTTATAGTTAATATAATGTAATGAGAAGTATATACTAGTTTTAAGAATTTGATTTACTAAGGTCCTTACCATCCTTAATTCACCATTCATTCCCCTTTCCTATTTAATTGCCAAACTTCAATGAAATTTGAGATTAGGAAATAGAACTGAAATGGATTTTACTTATTGATCTTGTTAAAAATGTTAGCCGCTATCACTAAAATGACAACTGGCATTTATGATTAGCTTTTTCTAGATGTGAGTTTCTATTGCAACACCTACTTGTTCAGCATTTAAGACTTGGTCGACAACAGTCCCCTTTCTAGATCCTCTGGACATGCACTATTCTTTCCCTTTCTACTTTTTCTTTGATCTACAACAGTCTCCTTTCTAGATCCTCTCCTTTTGGAATACAAATATCTGTGTTACACTTTTTACATATTAATTTCCTATCCCTAAAGAGGTTCATCGTGTTCTTTGGAACAGACGTGTGTTTGACCTATGAAAACCAATCAGCCCTGACGAGGGGAAAAACCAAGTGGCAGGATGGAAGAGATATATGGTGGCAGGTCAGCATGTGTAACATGTCAATTTATGTTAATGAATCCATGTAGTTGTAACTTGCAATCACTAGCTGCAAGTTAAATGCCACAGAAAATGTTTGCATCATCCAGGATGGTGCATGAGTAATTTCTGTGTTCTTTGATAAATTGTAGGGTATGCTTCATCTAGTATTTTGACTCTATGCATGGATTATACCTCTAAATTTTGGTCAATGACCACTTTCTTCCAGGACGTTGTACCTAAATGTGAAACAAATTGTGAGGTTGAGTGGGTTGATGCTGAAGATCCTCTTTTCTTGCTTTATACTAGTGGCAGCACAGGGAAGCCAAAGGTATGTATGGTTTCCGTCCCAACAAGATTCTTCTCTCTTTTGTTTTAGTTCTATGTCTCTGATGTAATTATTTTTAAAGGGTGTTCTTCATACAACTGGAGGGTATTATGGTCTATGCTGCAACAACATTCAAGTATGCTTTTGACTATAAACCATCAGACGTTTACTGGTACTGTCAGACTGAACTCATTCTGTTTCTTAAAACACTCCACATACTCTCCTGAGCAATTTTGAAACAGTGTTTTGGTGATTGTAGGTGTACAGCTGACTGCGGTTGGATTACAGGTCACAGCTATGTCACGTATGGACCAATGCTCAATGGAGCATCTGTTATCGTTTATGAAGGGGTAAGGGTTTTGGACTACTCCATGATTTTGTAAGCGTCTTGAATACAGGATCTCAAATGTATTTTAAAATGTTGTACCATGAAGGCTATGATATACTCGATGTACAACATTTTAAATCACATTCATGATCTCAGATTCGGGACATATAGTATTTAAGATAGAATCTGTATGTGTCCATGAAATAAGTTCTTCCATGATTTCAGATGCATTGACAATTTCTGCCTGGTTTTTAAGGACATCCTGTGTGTTACAAGCTAGATATTTGTGTTCAAATTCATTTGTTTATTATCTACTTTAGACATTCCAAGGATTTTTAAGTTCCTTCGAGGAATTATAAGATCATATGGAGATGGTGTTTTCTTGTGTGATAACATGTCAGATGGGGGGTCATAACATCTAAATTAGCAACTTTTAATGTCATATGTGTATATATATATATCCTTTTAATCCTTTCACGCCTATGGAAATGGTAATACTAAAATGTATACATGTTTTATTCAAGGCTCCAAATTATCCTGATTCTGGACGCTGTTGGGATATTGTTGACAAATACAAAGTGTCAATATTTTATACTGCCCCAACATTAGTGCGGTCTCTCATGCGAGATGGTAGTCAGGTATCTCTCTGAACTTGTAAATGAGTCTGCTTTTTAATTATCAAGAATGTTATCAACAATTATGCTTGTTTCGTTCTCTGAGCTGTTAGAAAATTGGCTCGCCTTCCTATCCGTTTTTATTGATTATGAATTCTGATTCGAAATGTCATTTTGATGTTGAATGTCGCTGATTATGCAGTATGTTACCCGTTACTCTCGCAAATCCCTACGGGTTCTTGGAAGTGTTGGAGAGCCTATTAATCCAAGTGCATGGAAGTATGTTCATCTTCCTTTTTCTTTTGAAAACCCAGTAGTTTAAATGTATTATTTACAAAAGTGATGGACTGTCGAGATGTTGTTTCTATTATAGGTGGTTCTACAATGTAGTTGGAGATTCCAGGTGCCCCCATCTCTGATACTTGGTGGCAAACTGAAACTGGTGGCTTCATGGCAAGTATTTTCTATTATTGTTCTCTATAAGCTCAAAAAATGGTTGACGTGGAAGATTCTTGTCTGATTGTTTTGTGCCCTTCCATGTTAATGCTTAACAATGCTTCTTGGTGGTTTGCTGACAGATTACTCCATTACCTGGTGCCTGGCCGCAGAAACCTGGTTCTGCTACTTTCCCCTTCTTTGGAGTTCAGGTTTTTTTACCTAGAAATTTTTATTAAAACAGCTGTGACCGAACCTGATTGTTATTCTTTACATTTAACTTGATCCATTCTTGTATCCTGGCATAATTGCAGCCTGTCATTGTGGATTTTACATTTAACTTGATCCATTCTTGTATCCTGGCATAATTGCAGCCTGTCATTGTGGATGAGAAAGGCGTTGAGATTGAAGGAGAGTGCAGTGGGTATCTTTGCATAAAAGGTTCATGGCCTGGCGCTTTCAGGACTCTTTATGGTGATCACGAGAGATACGAGACCACTTATTTCAAACCATTTCCTGGATATTACTTCACTGGTGATGGCTGTAGTCGGTAAGTTTACTTCACATATGACAACAACCATTTTGCATTTCCGTACCAGAAACTCTCTACTGTTGTTTTCACTCGTAAAGAGAAATTAAACTGAATACTGACTTTATGTTATCGTAGGACAAGGATGGATATCACTGGCTCACTGGAAGAGTCGATGATGTCATAAACGTTAGGTACTTAATGAATTCTTTTACCTCCTCTGGTGGGTATATGTCAGTGTTTGGAGAACATCGATGATTCTCTGATGAACTGTAGCACTTTATTATTAGTAATAATTAATTTATGATTCCTCCGATGTTTTCTTAAGTGGGCACCGTATTGGCACTGCTGAAGTGGAATCTGCATTAGTCTCCCATCCCAAATGTGCAGAAGCCGCTGTGGTTGGTGTCGAACATGAGGTAATCCACAGATATTTTGTAAATCTCACTTTTGAATGATTTGTAATGTAATCTGTGCTAGGAATAGGCTAACAATGTCTTTTGTTGCTTTTTCAGGTAAAAGGACAAGGCATATATGCATTTGTTACTCTTGTGGAGGGTGAGCCCTACAGCGAAGATCTCCGGAAAAGCCTTATAATGGCCGTACGAAAGCAGGTACAAATCTATCTCTCATCACAAAACTAAGTTTGAATTTTTCTAACCTGTTACATTATGCAGTCTACTAATGAGATTATTAAAGGTTAAAAAGAATTAAAGAAGTTTTGAAAATTTTCAGATAGGAGCCTTTGCAGCACCTGACAAAATCCATTGGGCTCCTGGACTTCCTAAAACAAGAAGTGGGAAGATAATGAGAAGGATTCTCAGGAAAATAGCTTCCAGGCAATTAGACGAGCTTGGAGACACGAGCACCCTTGCTGATCCCAGTGTGGTTGATCAGCTTATTCAACTTTCCGACTGCTGAAAAAGCTCACTAAAAAAAATAGAAAAAAACTTTTGTACTGAGAAAGTGCTCCCTCCCTCACTCTTTTCTGGTTCCCTTTTTTAGCTGTAGCTCACCACTTGGTTCTTTTTTACTTCGTTGTGAAAGGAAATAATCAAAACATGTTTTTCATATCATCTTGTATTCTCATTTATTGTTGTATGGTTTCAGTTTCACAGAACAATAAAGTTGGGTAGTGATTTCCTACTCGATTATTTAGATGGTATTCAACTGTGTTCGTCAAAGAAATTCAATATCATCTTTTATGTTTCATATTAGTGAAGGAATTTCGTCCAAGTTTTTTATCAGTCTAATAAGTGTCGATGCTAGTTCACATTGCAGAAACCTCTTTTGGACTCTTTCACAAGCTATACAGCAACAGTTTCAGTTATTGTATAAAAGATTTCAGATCGCACAACAATCTTTTTTGTAATGTGAAGTAATGAAGTCTATGTAAAGCCCCAATCACTCTAGAGGAAAGAAATAATCAAATGTTGGGTCTAGCTAGTATTTGGATTAACTACACTAGGAGGAATATTAGTGACCTCAAGTAGACGAGATCTACACCTGTTGATCGAATTCAAACATATGTAAATATGATCCTTGAGATCATCAAGCTGCAACTTAAAATCATCTTGGTTCTTATGAAAGTGTTTGAGCAGCTCCTGAATGGTATACAAATCTTCGGGGCCCTTGTTCAATCCTAGCTGAACCCACCACTTATCCTCAATTGTAGTGTGCAAACGTGATACGAGGAAATCGATAGTTGCAAGTTGATTCTTTAGGAAATAGGAACCCTGACTAGCAGTATCAATTATGAGCGTGGATTCCCGGTGCTGGAAGGCTATCGCCGTCGTATTGGGTGAAGCTCTGCTCTTGTCTATTAGGAAAACGATCTCCTGTATTACTCCCACAATGATGAATCTATATTTAATTATCTTAAAAACTTTATTTTTAAAATGATTGATGGATGTGTTTGACTGAGTTGATTTTGGATTTGACATTGCCACTCAATTCTAGAAACAAAAATGGCCTCAAAAGTCAAATCACCTTTTACTTTGTATATTTCCTCCTAGCTAAGTGATGTCAAGTACTAGTATGTATTAAGAATCATCACCCTCCAATCCATAGTCCATAACACAAGTACAATCGACAAGTTTCAACAAGCTGGCAAATTAAATTCAAGTCTGAACATTAAAAAATGTCTTTTGTTGAGAAAACTATCTCAATTACAGCTTGGAGTAACAACTAACAAGTACTTTGCTAGAAACATTTCACACCATCTTTTATGCTGAAAGGTAATTTGCAAAAACTGAAATGGAATTCACTTCAATATCCAGAATCATTCACAAATTGCATCAATCAAACAAAGTCTAGGACAAAATCCACCACACAAGTTTAGAACAACCTGCTCCAAATGAGTAAAATGCAATTCAATTACTAGTTCAGATTTTGCAGCAACCATTTTTTAAGACTCTTTGACAAGCTAAACCAGCAAAAGTGTCGACAACTGTATAAACTTGGATATTGTTTAATCTTAGATGATGGATATTCCAGCTCTTGAGAATTTGTTTCTAATCAGAATCATCATAAGTTTCCCCATCATCAGAGAGCTCATCAAATGTTCGCATATCCAATTCTGCAGAGGTGGCTGCATCCCAGAAGTTACTCTGATCAGCTTCCTCGTCCTTGTTCAAATGCTTGATGATAATTTCTGACGTGATGCTGTTTTTGAGCACATACCTGTTAATATCTAGATTTTCCCAGACAATAAGAGTTTCAACAGCACCCATCTCCAGAGCCTTCAATGTATCCTCAACACCAAACGCATATTTACTAGTATCCTGACTGATCTCTTCAAAATATTTGCCTATCAATTTCTTTTCCTGAATGAATTTAACATTGGCTAAGATTTCTGCTGATAACTCAATTGCCTGGTTGAAGCCATTCTCACCCCCATAGGAGACGTCCACCACATTCAATATTTTGGCTTGTAAACGCTGATCAAACATATCTGACTGGCTCAGCTCAGTTTTGAAGTCAGCAGAACCAGCGAGTATTAGTCCTGAAACATTCGGCTGACTGGTAGCAGGGTTGATGAAGAACTGTGTTGCCAGCTCAGCGGTCTTCCTCACATAGTTATGCCGTTTCTCCATCCGAAGCCGAGCGAATCGCAAATCCGACTGTCCTCCTCTCCCGTGCTTCTTCGGCAAGTCGACCGTGAACTTATGCAGCACTTCTCGTGTGTTTCCGCTCAGTGTTCCAAAAAGCGTACCATTTCCATCCATGACGATAAACCCAAACTTGTCGTCAGATTCCAATAGCTCGTTCAGTGCCTCTGTGTGAAACTTGTTATCACAAAGATACAGAGATGCATTTATTGGCTTAAAAGGCTCGAAATCAATTGTCACCTTCTTCTCCTTGCCATCTTCAGTAACAATTGTTCCAGTGTAAAGCACCAGTCCATTGGGAGGAACCTTGTTATAAAGCTTGAGCCTTTGCTGAGCTGATGTGATAGCACCCAGCACAGACTGACGATTGACCCTACTTTTAATGTTAGAAGCAGTTCCGAATTCATCGCCGAGCATCTTTGTAACCCTAGATATCTGATCACGAGGAGGCATGATCAAAGATATCATACTGGTCCCGTTGCCTCTTGCAGCCTCCAATCCTTGATCAGTTTCTTGATTTTCCATATCTCAATGTTCTCGTCCAATTCCTGATTTTCTCCCATTGTTATGACGACAAAAATAGCTTAGTACCAGCCTGCAAAAGCATTTTATAAATAATAGGGAGATTTTTTTAGTTTATCCAATATCGTAAATTTTATTGTCAAATCAACATCCAACATATGGCGTTTTATTAACGAATAATAATTTGACATATATAAAAGAATTTTGAATTTAATTATATTTCATGTTACAATTTTAAATCGATGATATTAATTTTTTTCCTTTTTTAATTAGAGAAAATCTACATACAATAAAAATATAATGATTCTTTATAAAATTCTATCAATTATTTTTTTTTAATATAATAATTTTATTCCTAATCAATTTTCTATTCATTATTTTAAAAAATCCTAATAAAATGATAAGACATTATATTTTTTTCTATCTTTTTATTAAATAATTTTTTATATTTTTTTTTCTATTCCTAATTAAAATAGGCACATCTTTTTTTTCTTATTCAAACAGATATATTATTAAAAAAATTATTCATAATTAAATAATAATATATATTATTTTTTTATTAAATTATATTTCTCATTTAAAAATTTAAATTTAATTAAATTTTAAATTATAATTTTAAGTCTATGATTTTTCCTATTCTAATTAAGAAATCAAAACACAATAAAAACATATTCTTAATAAAATTATAATATATTATATTTTTTTCTAATTCTCTTATTTAAGAATTTTTCCTAATTAAAAATACAATTAGGATACAATTATGTCTTTATCGTAATGTGATACAATCACTCTTCCCATGGAAAAATACACAAATGGCATGCAATCTAGTGGAATAGAAGGAAAATTGTTTTTGACAAGAGGTTCGACAACCTACAGCTTAGGTCTGTCTATTCTATTCATAACAAAGCAAGGAACTCCGAACATTCCATCACTTCCGGTATACATACTCTCACATAACAGAAAACAAATACAGCCACAAACGAATCACGCAACTGTTGAGCAATAAAACAAAACTAGCATCATTCTTAACAAATCATAAATGGAATTTTAATGGTGAAGGGAATCTACAATTTGTATATGAAATAATTCGCCACGACTTGGGGCTTTACAAAAACGATGAAAAGCATGAGTAATTCGCAAACTTCCATAGCATGAATTGATAACCAAATCCCCATCAGCATCAGCATAGGAGGTCAAGTGTTTGAAAGCAACAACCAAAAAGTAGCAATTTGAGCATTAGATCCGAACGTTCGTTATAAAATACTGTAATAACTTACCCGGATGGGATGGAATGGAAGTAGTATTTCAGACACTCTCTCTTTCTCGGTGGAAGAAGAAAAGAAATGAAGATAAAGCAAGTTTAGAGAGAAGGGTGTTGAGTTGAGTTAGCTTAAAATTGTGGTTAGCTCGAGAGAGACAGTCGGTCTTATTACATTTACAGAGTTTACTAGAAAAGAAACAAACAAATAATAGCGGCTAGCCTAACCGCTACAATGTCAATATGTCTTCGTTGCTCTTATTTATCATTGTTTAAAAATATTAATCATATCAAATCCGATAGGGATAACGTATTCATAGGTCCTGTATCGAACAAAAAGTGCTCTGGAACTCTCTCTATCGATAAACGAGTTTCGAAACTCCTTGTATCGGAAAAAAATTGGTCTAGAAAGACTTATATCCATTTTGTCACACGGAAGAAGAAGAAGTTTAGACTGGTTGCGAGGAAGAAGTAAGAAGACTGGGTTGCCGAAGTCACGATTGTGACAGTTTTGCATCAATTTTTGCTGACATGTTGCTTGTCAATAAAAAACACACAAGTATGCAATTATTTAGATCCACGTTGTTAATTTTGCTACATAGTAGCCCACACAAGTATGCAATTATTTAGATACACGTAGGTTAATTTTGCTACATAGTAGCCCACGTCACTCAATTGAACCCAAAATAAAAGTCAAACCGAATCCAAGATCACAAAATCATCCCAATTTTATTTTTTTATTATTACACCTTAAAATTTAAAACATAGTTTTAACGATGTAAGGAACGAGCCAAAAGAAACATCAAAATATTTTTCAAATATTTATTCTCTTTAGTCAGATATGGGCTTCAGCCCAATATCAGATGGATTTCAAGCTAATAGGACCTCCCATCTTGGAAGCGGGGGAGTGCCGTCCCTACCAAGAGGTAAGGTGGCAGGCGAAACCAAACTCCCAAGGCAGGCTATACCACAGTCAGCTTAAAAAACCAAGCATAGCTCGCCCTACAGTATAATAACAACGAGACTTTACGAGCCAAAAGGAGCCATCCATGTCAAAAACAAGTTTAATGAGACATATTCCCTCCGTCTCAAAATAGATGCAAATTTTTTAATGTAAATTACATATAAAATTTGCATATATTAGATAGTACATTATAATACGACGACATTTCATTCAAAATCATACGACCGACGCCCACTCATCACTAAAGGGTAAAGACCCATCGATACACAAATTGAATCTTAATACAGAAGAAAATATATTCAACTTACTGAGCCATTACAAATCGAACATACATCTATAATTTCCTTCCTTGAGGAAATCAATCAAAATATATCATCGTTTTTTTTTCTTTGTTTGATATCTTTCCAGCTCTTGCATATAAATATTCGAGCCGAAAGATCTTTCTCATCTGAATTTCGAAACAAAATTTGAGGCTCAATTACTGTACACCAGAATCACGCGGCATCGCCAAATAATTAGAAGAATGCGTTGGCAGACTCCTCCGTCATCAATTTACAATGGGAGCAAATTTGGAGCCAAAAAGTGCCATTTCATGCTGCCTAGGTTAGATATAATCAGATTTCGAGGGTTGGAATCTAAGTCACGTTTGGGATATTTCTGTGACCATCTGCAAATTCCCGAATTATTCGTTTCAGAACTCGTCCTCCTTTACCTTGCATGTGCGCATACTCGCTTGTACCGGATGAAGAGCTCTTGCTCTCAATATAATCTGAGGCTGCTCCGGCAAGGGCCTTTGACCATACTGGAGCTATACTTTCAGCTTCTCCCTGTTTTAGATACTCGGCCGGGAGACCTTGCACCTGATATGATATCCATCCATAAATAAATAAAAAAGAGAAAGAGAGATAATAACATCCAGAGAGAGAGAGAGAAAGAGAGATACAGACCGCTGCATGTAACCAGCCATGCAAAAATTCCCAGCAAAGAATAGACTTCCAATTTGTTCTCTCACTTAAGCTGCAAATAGCAGCCAATTGTTGCAATATCGTTGCACATTTGTGAACCTACAAAAGAGGAGGTACCAACAATCTTAGCTTAATGAAAAAACCTGCTAAAATAAGTTTGTTGTGTACATCCTACAGTTTGGCTTATTTAAAAATGATTTCACGAATCTTCATCCATGGATCAAGTTATTGGTGCTTGGCCATGACAAGACAAGTAGCGCAGTTAAAATTTTGCATGTTACCCGCGACATTGCAGAGATACCAAGCAAAGCATAAATCATATTTGATACAAGCCCCTCTCCACTATGAGCTATAACTTGAATAGCAACTGCACTGAATGATCCTTCAGGAATACTCGTCACCGCTTCCAGCATAGATGCCAAGCTAAGATCCAAAAAGCCTAACAGGCGCAACAACAGCTAGAAATCATGTCTCGCCAACTCATAATATAATGAATCTATATTCCAATTTCAACAAAGACAGAGACAAACAACCTCAAGAATATTATATGTATTATCAACTATTTTTAACCGTTTTCTCTTTTGGAAGCACTTTTAAACCGATTGTATACATTGATATTGGTATAAGTAATATATAAAAACTGTTTCTCACAAAAATGTTGTGCTGTGTTAAAAAGTGACAAACCGCATTAACTATAAAAACTTTTTTAAGAGCGAGGCTTGGGTTGCATCATAAAAAAAACAAAATACGGTTGTGACATAACACACCCATTGATTCAATTCGCAAAGGTAAGAAGTTGACTTTGGGAAATAGTGTTAGATGTCACTTGCAGAAAAGTAAAGAACAAAAAGAGGAATCCTTACAAGACAGATATGACATTGCTGCTAGAGCTGCTCCACGATGCATAGCCGTGCAGCATATAGCTGCCTTTTGAAAGGACGCTTCAAGAAGGGCACCAGAAGCAGCCAGTACTTCCTGAGACATAGGACATTGTGAGTAAGTCATTCAGACAAGTCTAAATGAAATCCTTTAGTGTCCAAAAGAAAAGGCACCCAAGTGACAAGTGTTGAATATTTCATTCTTAAACTCGTAATTCAAAACTCTTACAATATTAAATAGAAATGAATGATTAATAGGGCTAACCTTGCAGATGGCTTGAATAAATGTAGATGCAAAATTGGTGTAGACCTCCACGAGATCAGGCTCTTGATCACAAATATATGAAGAGTTGAGACCCATAACAGATGCAGCATGTGTAAATCTTTCAAAAGTGGTGACAAAAAGGGGTCCATAGTCCTCTTTATGACCGAATTCTTTAACAACAACAGAAGCTGGGATTTTGTCCAAACAAAACAAGACACAAAAGTTAAATATGACACAGAATTCAAACAAAAAGAAACGAAATGGAGTTAGAATGTGCAAGACACAAAGTTATCTAGTTAAGTGTAGCTGAATGGTTGATGGGATAAAAGGACCAAACTGATGCATTTTCATAGTCATGTCTGACAAAGAATCGGTGCTACTGAAAGGAGTGTATGATATTCATTCAAATGGCAAAGACACTATCATGAGCTAGCATGTAATGTAGAGACGATAAGCAGGATGAAGATGAACGTCACAAAAACGGGTACCAGAATATAAAAAGAATAGTAGACAACAATACATACCAGTTCTTATGTAGCATTCATGAGTTTGGAACGATGCAAAATTAGTCGATAGGCAGTTAAGTACTTTGGGCAGTAACGGCACAAAGTGCTGGCCTACAAAGTAAAATTTCACATGAAAAATCCACAATCTGTCGAGAAATCTCCAAATGTAGGTAGATAAAAAGAAGCAGATAATCAAAAAAAAAAAATTTCTATACCTGAAGACTGAATAGCCAATGAGAGAGCCCGGCAAGCTGCTGTTGATAAATTACTGTTCTCCATGTGCTGAGACATAAAAAGCTTCTCTAGCATGGGCCAAAAGACATTTAGTAGTGCAACCATAGGATCATTTGCAGCTGTATTACTTGACATGGCCGTCGGAAGATGACTGAATACAGTTCCCATCCTGAAACCAACAGAGATACATCAAAACTCAGTACTATTAAAGTGAAAGTTAATGGGTAGAAGTAAAGCAAATGCTTGAAAATAAAAAATAAAAATAAGAAACGACTAGGGTAAATTACAAACTACCTTTGAGATTAGGTCAAAAAATGGCTCACCCTCTCTTATTTGTTCATCTAACCCACACTTTTAATTTTGCATAAGAGTTTGCCGTCATGTTTTTGTTGATGTCATCATTGCTTGCCATCCTATCATTTTTTTCTTTCTAAAATCTCAAAATACCCAGTAAAGTTCGTAAATTATGGACAAAGTTTGTCATTTTCTGTGAAGGGTTTTGGTCCTTTACATGTTTTAACAGAGGAAGTTGACAGCAATGACCATAAGAGGCCAAGTCTAGATTTTCAAGCAAGTGGCAAACTGTTTTTTGATATAAACATCCAGGGGTTGTTTGTAATTTTTACCCAAAACAAGAATAATACTCGAAACATCAAAAGGAAATACAGAAAGTTCTATGACGAGCCCAGCAATGCACCAGAGGAACTACTATATATATAAACATCACAGATTTGCAGCTCCTTTTTCGAGGGACCAAAACAAGCCTGCACAGCTGCTAGTTAAATTTATGCAGAAGACAGAAAGTTATATTAGCTTCACCCACCTGTACAGGCCTCTTGTTGCATAGCTTAAAATTTGTGTATAAGCAGGTGGATTCTGGCGGAGAGAATTGTTATCATCACCAACCTGAATGAACACTAGATGTTATCGAAAATTTTAAATTGATTAATGACAGGTCATCCGTAAAACAAACTTCAGCTAGGAGTTTACACAATTTGAAGCATAAACAAACAATAAACCCAAAATCAAACTTAAGTGTGTGTGTGTGTCCACATCTTCAGTTTAGGATCTGCAGTGTCTGCAGCCATATAAAGAACCTTGTTCATGGCTACGGATCACAAATACAAGAGAGAACATATAGTTTATTTAATGAATTTTTCCATAATTATGTTGCTAAAAAAACAGAATTTTGTGCAAATAGACAGTACTGAGTATAAACTCACAATTTTAGTTTTAGAAAGTCAGCAAACTATAAGTATAAGAGCAAAAGAAAAACATATATGCATGTGTAAGTGTGCTTAAAACAATCGTTAAATTGCTCCCAAAAAAAAAAGAAAAAAAAAACCCAAGTTGACTGAAAATGAAATCGCCACAAGCATTGGCAGTACTGACATCAAGTATTCAGCATAACTTACAAGTTTGCCAATTGCTTCATAACCATGACTAAGAAACCTAGCCAACAGGTTGTTCATTAGCTCTTGATTAGAAAGTGAGCCAAGGACCAAGCTAATTGCACTGACAACTTCTTCCTCGTCTTCTAAAGGTACAAGCTTCTTTTCCAAAACCTGAAATAATCAATATTAACTAGATTATAACATTAATCATCCAATCACAATGAAGAGGGAAATGTTCACATAGCAAGGATAAATGTCGATTATTTTTTAGTTAATGACACTTGTACCCTTGCTATTTCATTACACTGAAGAGGTGCATTCATATATGAAGTAGTACCCAGTAGATCTCTAAAAAAGTGTATCATTCTTATATGAAGTAAATGTTAATATATAAAAAGGGCAAACCCTGGTGTGCTAAGGCTCCCCGCTTTGGAGGGTATGGGGAGGATGTCGTAGTACGCAGCCTTCCCCTTGCAATAGCAAAGAGGCTGTTTCCGTGACTCGAACCCGTGACCTCCAAGCCACAAAGGAGCAACCTTAACCGGTTGCGCCAAGGCTCGCCCTCTGAAGTAAATGTCAATATATGAGGCAACTATTTCAGTCAAGAAAAAGAAAAAAAAGAAGCAAAGTAAAAACCATTACCTCTCCTATCCATAGTAAAATCTCAAGATTTGAAGGTTCATAAAACAGCGTAAAAGCATCTTCACAAAATTTACGCAGGGCAGTTGAACAAGCATTAGCAGACGGAGGGTCTGAAATCCCAGCAGCAAGAAATAATCTGAAAATGGCAAATTAACATAACGAGGAAATGGTAGAGTTGTATGGTACAATTGTACTCCAAATTAGAAGATGGTACTTACAGCAATGGTCTAGTGTTTGTTTGAGACATTGATAACCACTTTGAATATGAACCAACGACCTCAGCAAGAGATCTGTATACCTACAGTGGGAACACATAAAACAATCATCTTAGATCACGAGTATGACCATAAAAATTATCTTCAGGGGCTACGACGTAGACTTTTCTTCAAAAAATACATTTTCAATGAGAAACAAGCATGGACAATAAAATTTGATGCAAAATAACAGGAAAAAAAAGGGTACACTAGACTTACAATGCACATGAATCCCTTAATGCCATCTGACGGTCTAGAAGACAACATTGTAACTAGCTGCATAACCACAGAAAGATCAAAAGCTTGACCCTCCTGCAAAACTACTTCTGACACCTGGAAGGAAAACCATTTCACTTCATAAGAATGCAAAAGAGAGAGCAATGCAAATCATCAATACAAACTAAACTTCGTCAAAATCACTACCAAAAGCGTATTCAGATTCAACTTCAAGATTATGGCATATGAAAATGGTGCAGCAAAATTTGGTTGTCATTTTCATTCGTGTCTTGAGTGAAAAATCTCATTATCATAAGGAGACAAAACAAACAACAAGCATGAAGTTCTCTAATGCAAATGCAATACACGTACATGGATGATGAACTATCCAACTAACCAGTTTTATGAAATTTAAATCAGTATCAGAAAGAGATTCAAACTCATGTAGGACTTACCACATTAAGCACAAACAATCTGGTTTCCACCTCCTTCCAAGGTATCATTCCATTAGGAGATGCCCAGCCACCAAAGAATATCTTTAGAAAAAAGGAAGTGAATAAACTACCTTTAGAAAAACAAAAGACGCAAACCACTAGACAAGCAACCAACAAACCCTTGTCAAATATACATAATAATATTATTTTACTTTTGACACCAAATATGCATAATAATAACAACAGAGGTAGACAATGAAACAATGCATTTATGCAATTGTAACCACTGTCATAAACCAGATTAAACAAATGACCTTTTTGTAAAAATGTTATAGACAAAATAGTGTTTATATCCATCCCTTTCATTGAGCCATTAAGAACAATAAAAATCAATCAAGTCATAGTAATGTTCAACAAACAAAGCACTGTGTGCAACTAGCTCCAGGCTCCAGCTGACAGCATTCATTGCACAAAAATTTGACATAAAAGGTAATTGCAAAAGAACCTCCATATATAGGTCACTCAAAATGAGAGAGAGAGAGAGAGAGGGCAACAAAGAAGCACCTTCTGTATAAACACAACAGATTTTAAAAGATGGCAAATATCCACCAAAAGTTCAACCATGTTCATCCTAAAGTTGGTCAAGCCATCAGGCAGGTCAAGGAACCCACTCATGTCGTTGAATGTAGTTTCATCAACCTGTAAAAGACCAAATTCAAAAAACATTTTTTCTAATCTTCTGCGTGTCAAAAAAAAATATTTACAGTTACTTTGTAAGTAGTAGTGAAGAAAGAACCTGTGCTCGCAATATAAGAGTATTTAATAATGCTGAAAACACTGGAAAAAACATGTCTTCTGCACATTTCTTTTTCTCTCCACTATCAAGGCCAAGTATATAGCTTGCAAGACTCGACCTAGAAAAGAAGGACTAGCACCATCAGAAATACTATATGGTAAATCAAAACCAGCAATGGTTACTACATTAGAACATCAATATACTGGACTTTCCTAGATCATTCTGCACACAAGAAGCTCGGCCAACCATGTCTATTATCGCTCTTGTAGAAAAATAATTAAGCATTTATGGAGGACCAAACATTTTTAGAAGATGAAGAATAGACCAACAAATTACAGATACAGATAGAGATAGAGAAACTGATGCTTCAACCAGTCATGCTTTAAATAAGTATGAGTGCAAAAAACATTACACCCTTTGAGAAGCAAGCCGGAAATTGCCATAAAAAGGAGAATGGTGAAGTGGCAGGTACAAAACTTCTCAGCAAGATACATAGACAATAAGCAGAAATATAGAACTCAAATCCACGTGTAGCCTATCCTTCTGACGTGATGTGAAGTTAAATAGATAATGACTCAACAATAACAAATATTACAATAAAAATTATATGTTTGCTCAGTACACATACCAAAATTGTAAAGTTGAGTCTGCAATATCGCAGTCTTCACTTGGAAATGCTACACAGCTACAAATATGTGAATAAGTTGTTATGATTTATAAAGAAATGAAAGGCGACAGCATAAAAATTGACTTATTATGAAACGATCAAAACATTTGTTTTGTTGTAAGAACCAGATTATAATTAATATTTCAAGGTACACACTAAAGTAGATCTTTATACTCCAAGGACCTCCCAAAAAAAATCACATTAACCACACAGAATTTACCTCAAAAGTGCATCAGTTAATGCAAGTGCCTCAGTGCCTGCTTCAACTATCAGAGACGGTGCCTGGCACAGATCATGAAGAGAAAGTGGATTAACATATTAAAGATGATATATACATGCAGAAGGTAGTACTTTTGTACCTGCTAATGCAATCCCGGTTTCATAATATAATGAAATGAACGGAATGTCGAGCAAAAATATAATGCAATCAAGTAACTCTTGCTCTTTATGCATGAATATAATGAAAGGAATGCCGAATATGATATTTTAAACATGTAAACACTCACAGCCTGGCCGATTTCTGACATCAACAATGCAAGGCCAGCAATTACTTTCTCATCTCTGTTGTTTATAGCTGGGAGAAGAAGTATTTCTTTAATAAAATGTACTCTGCACAACAAAACCTGTGGAAGCCCCAACAAACACATTGAAAAGGATGAGGCATTAGATATTGGAATTCTTTGCACATAACTAAGTCCCGAGCTGTCATTCATTTAAGCCAGGAATGTAGCTAAATATTATTTGTAACCATAACGCAGATCATGAAGTGCTAAAAATAAAACCAATTTTATCATGCAGTTCAGTTTTGGGGTCATTGGAGGCAAACTCAATTCAACATCAATATGATTAATGGTATACTAGAAGAATTGATGGTAAAGCCCGAACTATTAACATAACAATGTAACGCAACAAAGTGGCACCATCTTCAGGCCATTGTTCCAAAACTTGAACTTCTCTATGAAAAACTCTTGCTGAAATTTAGTAGACGAAAGTTTACACGAATCAACTTATAATCCTATTTGCATATGGATATAGCAACTGACATCAATTCTGCTAGTAGTATTAGGAATGGCACAATACAGTAAACAGTGCCCAATAACATTCCGATGCATGCATTTACGTTTGTTAAATTTAATACAAACATAGTAACTACACATACACTCATTCATAACTTGAAGTATTTATCCTAAAACATGCCAGTTGATATGTGGTCGACTGGTAGAGGGATTGTGCTCTAAGTCATAAGTTTCAGGTTTAATCCCGCCACGGTTTAGCCTCACTCTCACACTTTTACACATATAAATTCAAATGAATGCGAAATCTAAGCAAAATGTCATTTAATTACACCCAAGCGTACCTCATGTCGACTCACAAGTTCAACTAGAACTTCTATAGCCAGGTCAAACGAAGACGGAATCTGAAATCATCAATTCATATATCAGTAATGAGTATGATTCAAGATCCTAAAATAACCCTGCTATCAATTATTAAATTATACCTGCAAAGAGTTAAATACAAAGTTAAGAAGTGGATGTGCTAGTAAGGAGTCCTGGGGAATCTCTGAGAAGCACC
>NW_027266601.1:0-73792 GCF_046630445.1 Rutidosis leptorrhynchoides
GATGATCTCAATTCCCCTAATACAACTAATAGGCTCTCTCTGTCTCTCTTGCTATTATATGTATATGTGTGTGTATTTTTTTCTCGGCTATAACCTAATCTCACCCCGAAGAATTAAATAAATTAATAAATCTCAAATATTTTTCTCAATTTAAAAATTAAAACGCAACCTTGTGTCCCAATTTCTCAGACTGAATATCCAAGGTGGTTGAACAACCTTAACTGTATCAAACTTAAAATCAGAAATAGGAGCTTCACATATATACCTTAACACGACGATCATTTGCGGCCATTTATATGGTAAGAACGGCAAACTTTGAACTTTATCAATTTCGACCATTACGTGTTTGACATACAGAGCAAGGCTAAAATATTTGGCAATAATTACATGAATGACGTATGATTGTACTAGTGACCTTTTGCGACCTTTTTTTTATTTTTTTTATTTTTTTTTCTGGTCTAATTTTGCAACCATTTATGCGGTAAGAACGGGAAACATTGAATACTGCTAATTTGATGTGTTAACATTTTAGATAGACCAAGAAATAAATTTCTCGTTTCTTTATGTATAGTCATTAAGATTGATGTAAAAAGGTCCTTTAATTGTGTTATGCCAATTTTATGTGGAAATGTTATATAGATATATATATATATATATATATATATATATATATATCTATATGAATATGTCTATGATTCGTTCTATGACTAGAAATAACAACCATACGAAGAAGAAATCAAATTAATCGAAATGTCAACCAAATTGAACGTTGACTTGACAAATCAAACTCCCCCCCCCCCTTCTCTTCTCTTTGAAGTTCTTCCTTGCGTTGAAATGAGAGTTGATGAAAATAAGAAAGATTATATCAGAAAAAAAGAATTAATGGTAGAGACATTCTGAAATATATTCGATTGATGACATGCTGATAATTATAACTACAAGTAATCGCAATTAACATTTAAAAAAGCTCGAACAATGATATCTTTTATTAATTTTTTTTTATTTGTTAGCAGGGTCTCCACCCCGTTTACTAGGCACTAATTCACGGATCTTGATATTATTTTTGAGAACAACCCTTTTGCCGCCAAGAAGAGAAAAAAAGAAGATCATTAACAATAGAAAAAAAAATTAACTAAAAAAGTGATAATTCATGGTAATGACATATCAATCTTTGGAAACGAGGGCTAAACGACATTTGTGTACCTCAGTTCATATGATGGCTGCACCCACCATCTGAAGAATTGATTTTTTAAAAATAATTTGGATAACTATATAAATTAAATTAAAATTGGTACTTGAAATCACGTTAAGAAGCACCAGATGTGATGCAATCCATGGTTGTCGTTATTTAAGAAAATGGCCAACCTGGAGTCAACAATCTAAGGGCGAGAAATTTTTGTAGTTTTTCCATTTTTTTCTTATAACATTTGTTTACCCTTTCTAAGCCAAAATTTGTGGCTTGGTTTTCTAACAAGGGTTTTTAATTTACAAAACTGGCCGTCCCGAACAGCTTAAAATCTTTGCAAGTCGTCGTGTTGTGTCATGCATGCCATTTTAAGAGAATGAATTATATTTTAGCCATTATAGAATATTCAAATTTTCCAGCCGCCCTTCTTATTAGATCCGTCAACTTCCCTAGTCTTAAGTCACGCAACTCGTTATAGTAATTGTTATATGCAATTATTTCATTTTTATTGAAGGAAAAATCGATGAGGTTTGATGAGGTGTCACTTCAAATGACGTAACTGTTTTTTTATTATTTTATTTTATGTTATAAAGAGTGGTTTCTTTAAGATTCTTTTGAAAAAAAAAAGGAACAAAGAAATTATAGCTAGTGATTAACCTACTAAGGCTTGCAGTGAGAAGGACTCACCTTGCTCGAGTATTTTTTTTCCCTTTCTAATAACTAGGGGTGATCGGTTCCCGGTTCAGTTAGGTTCCAATGTGGAACCGAGAACCAGATCAGGAGAATTGGTTCCTAATTTTGGGAACCGTGGACCAGACCGTTTGGTCTTAGGACTGGGAACCGGACTGGACTATTGGCTCCGGTCCGATCCAACATAATCGGCACTTTCCTTTTCACTAAAGAACGATCATTTATTAAAGAATGATCATGCTTCGGACCGATCAATCCAATTTGGTTCCCGAACAATCTAATAAAACTACTCACACATGTTTTCACGTACAAAATATTCAAACTTCATTTGTGTGAATATCAATCACAGTTTATGTGTTCCATGTTTAATTTTAAACATAAAAGCCATAAACAACGTGATTAAAGGTTGTGCTTGACTTATATTTTATAGACAATCTCTATGAAACTAACAAGTAAGTTTCTCTATAAATAAAGAGTAATAACAAGAGCTTTGGTGGTCTTTTGGCTACATAAGACGTTGTTATCTCAATTGCAATAAGTTTCATATATAATATTCATATATTATATGTGTTTATATATTATATGTATATAAATTATATATAAAAAAATTTGTTCCGATCCGGTTGGTCCGGTTCCCACCTTGGAACCAGGAACCAGACCAACTGGCCACTGGTTCCAAGATTAGGAGCTAGGAACCGGACCGCCGACTGTGGGAACCGCTCAAAACCGGCCAGTCCGATCCCGATTCGGAAGGTTTTCGTTGCACACCCCTACTAATAACATGAGGTATTCAGACTTTTCAAATCACCCATTTTCTATATATGTACGCAAATTGCCCGATTCACATGCCTCGATCAAGTGTAATATATTTCATGAGAGTATGGAGGGGTGACTCCCAAAGTTACTCTTTGGTGGGAGTCTCAGTTATTCGAATGTGGAATTTGTTGGTTCATACACCAAGCAATGAACTAATTAGGCGATCCCTTTTAGATAAACAAGCTATCAGATAAAAAAAAAACCAATAAGTGAATCAAGTCATTATCATTTATAGGAGATAGCTCTAATAATGTAAAGAGATACCAAGTTGCATTCATTGTGATCTTACGACATAGGAAGCTAAGTCAAAGCTATATATCATCATGCCTTATAAGCAATTTGAACAAACCAAAAAAGATCAACCCCAATAAGAATTTATTTTATTCGTTTTACTTTTGTGTATCAAATCAATTAAGACGTCAACTAAGGGCCTGCATGGTTGCACCCTGTTTCTGTTCCCAGGAACAGAAATTTCTGTTTTTTGTTCCTGGGAACAAAAAAGGAAACAGAAACGCGTTTGTGTGCGTTTCTGTTCCTTTTTTGTTCTTTTGTTCTCAGGAACAAAAAAGAAACAGAAACAAGAAACACAAATTTTGTGTTTCTTGTTTCTGGAACACAAATCAGAAACACTTTTTTTTTCTTTTTTCTCTTATTTTTTGTTCTTCTTTCTTTTGGCCGGTCGCCGGCCTCGGCCATGGCCGGCGACCGGCCGACGAGGGTCGGCGGCCTCGCCCAGCCACGGCGAGGCTCGCCGTCCCCCTGCGAGGCCGACGCTCGCCGTAGCTGGGCGAGGGTCGGCCTGGGCGAGCTCGATCTCGCCCAGATCCGGCGAGGCCGACCTCGCCCAGCGGCCGGCGAGCCTCGGCCTCGCCTGGCGGTGGCTCGGCGAGGCCGCGCCTCGCCCGCCGCTGGGCGAGCTCGGCCTCGCCGGATCAAGGCGAGGCCGACCTCGCGCCGGCCTGGGCGAGCTCGATCTCGCCCAGATCCGGCCTCGAGCTTGCCCAGCGGCCGGCGAGCCTCGGCCTCGCCTGGCGGTGGCCCGGCGAGGCCGCGCCTCGCCCGCCGCTGGGCGAGCTCGGCCTCGCCGGATCAAGGCGAGGCCGACCTCGCGCCGGCCTGGGCGAGCTCGATCTCGCCCAGATCCGGCCTCGAGCTCGCCCAGCGGCCGGCGAGCCTCGGCCTCGCCCGCCGTTGGGCGAGCTCGGCCCTCGCCGGCCGGTCGCCGGCCAAAAGAAGAAAAAAAAATGAAAAAGAAAAAAAGGAAAAAAAAGAAAAAAATAAAAAAATAAAAGAAATAAAAAAATTATCCAAATTTACCAAACATGTTTCTGTTTATTTTTTATTCCCGGAACAAGTTTACCAAATGCGTATTTTTGTTCAAAAATTGTTCCCCGGAACAGAAATACTTTTTTATATTTCTGTTCCCTGGAACAATTTTTAAACAGAAACACAACCAAACGCGCCCTAAATTGAATGTTGAAAATGAGAGTTGACAATATTAAGAAACATCCCATGCGCACGCATAAAATTTTAAAGATTTTTTATTTCACCCAAGAAAAACAGTATAGACATTCTAGAAGAAATTAGATTGATGAGAGTGCGGATAACTATTACTATGATTATGTATACAATATGCTCGAATAAACAAAGATTAAATAAAATTATAATTCCAAGTGATGATAAATTAATCTTCGGAAGTGAGGGCTAAACGAATTTGTGTACCTCAACGCACATGATGGTTCTTTTACCAAAAAAAAAAAAAAAAACGCACATGATTTCCAACCACCATCTGAATAATTGAATTTAAATAATTTGGATAACTATTGGAAGTTAAATTAAAATTGGTACTTGAAGTTACATCAACAAGCACCAAGGCGTGATGCAATTGATGGTGGTTGTTTAAGAAAAGGCCAACCTGGAGTCAATAATATAAGGCGAGAAATTATTGTTTTAGTTTTCCAATTTTGATATTATTTTTAGTCCCTTTCTTCGAGTGCTGTGATGTGACTTGTCATGCATGCCGTTTCGAGATAAAATCAGATGATGCTCCAAAATGAATCGTCAATTTTGGCCATCTTGTCATATAATATTCAAATTTTGCGGTCGCTCTCTTTATGAGAATATCAAGTTCTTTAGTTCAGGTCACGCGAGTTACAGAAGATGCTTTCACCCTTCTTGATGGATGCATCCACGAGACATGACAAAACGTCACTTCAATTGATAAAACTTATCTTTCCTTCGATACTTTTCCAGGAAAATAAGAAAGAAATTATAATGAGACATCATAACTTTTCAACTCGCTTAATTTCTACGCATGCATGTAGGTTGCCTCATTCAAGTGCATCGATCGAGTGTAATAAGAATTCTAGAGACGGAAGTATGAAAGGTAAGTCCCCTTGTTTTTCTTGGGTGGGAGCTGTTTTATTTTAATGTGGAGTGGACTAAAATCGAGCAATTAATTATTTGAACTCGTATATGGTTTAAAAGAAACAAATAATAAGATATAATTTTAGCTAGTTTGATGCACTTCGATGATGTAAAGAGATGGTAAGTGCAATGTCTTGATGTGATATACGAAGCCAAGTGAAAACTACAGAGTCATTGTGCCTTAGAAACAATTTAAATTAACACCAATACCAATCCTAATAAGAAATGATGGCATAGGCCAAACGAGGAGTGGACAATCGTTTAGAATAGGGTTAAGTGCAAAACCAATGAATCATCCATTATTGATCTTATGGTCCACACTAATGTTTTTTTTTATTTTTAAAAAAGATGATGGTCCACAATAGAGTTTCCCTTGCTTATATTCTTTCTCTATCACGTCACAAGATATCTAATTAAACTAATGATAGGATCAGAAAGGATATGTCATGACTTAGCGTTCGACGGGTGTCGTGCACGTACTTTTCATGAAGTGCTTGTCTTTGGTTTGCTTTGTGCAATGAAATATGGCGTTTGTCGTCACGATAGTTGTTTTGCTTTGTGAATAATATTACCTTAAATCATTTCAATCAATCAATGCTTTCTCTTTTTTAAAATATAAAGGTTGAAGTTGGCAAAGTTAGCCGGCCTTGCGGTCTCTTTCGCCTTGATTATTTCTGGAAACACCCACTTTTGTGTATATTTAAGAAGGCGAATGATGTGCAATTAAAACAAAACAAAGAAATGTTCCATTTGGAGGGCGTATCTTGTGAGACTTGATTGATTATATAAACTATGTGTTTTGATAATTGAAAACATTAGTTACATAAAAATGAATTGCACAGTTAAAAAAACAAAAAAAAGCAAGTTGTGATCTCGGTAATCTCGACTATGGAGACGATAGGATGGTGAAATTTGAATTATTGGACGAACTACATATTCCAAGGAAGAATCGTGTTTATATTATCCGCCCCCCCCCCCCCCCCCAAAATATTTGAATTTATTGAAAATCATTTAAGTGCCCGTACTCATCCGAACACGTTTCAAATCAAAACACATCAACCGTTTTATAAAATGTTAGTCAATTCTATTGGTGAAATGAATTCACAAAATAAAAATAAAATCTTATTCGTGACTCCATTTCAAATTTTCAAATCAAAAAATGTCAATTGTTTCATAAAATGTTAGTCAATCGGTGATGCGAATTCACAAAATAAAAATGAATTCTATTCATGATCCCATTTTAAAATTTCAAATCAAAAACACATCAACTGTTTCATAATATGTAAGTCAATTTTGTCGGTGGAATAAATTCACGAAATCATAATGAATCTCACTGGCGAACCCATTTCAATAATGTAAATGATGTCTGGTGTATAAGCACTACATGTGCTTGCCACGCGTTTATATAAGCGAGGATGTACTTGACAAGCATAAATAATAGTCATACCCTTGTTCTTTATCAGTGGGAAATCTGCCCAAAAATCAACATATAGTATTACAAATTTGATTGGTTTTAGCCCAAAGTGACAAAGGGGATAATATGATTTATTCTCACTGACAAATCACTTCTTTTTTTTTTTTGAAAAAGGGGAATTTATTTAAAAAATTAGGTGGGATATGAAGAAAAGGTGTCTTGTCCTAAATCTAAGAAGATTGCCCTTTCACCTCACATGGTGTGCCTACTCTTTAAAAACAAAGCATGAAAATGACCCCCGCCAACAACGATAGCACCACCAACATGGTTATCATCGCAATCGCAACTGCAAGTCATTAAATTATTCTTTTCAAAATAGATGTTCTCAATTAGACTATATTCTATTCATGCTATCAAAGTCATTAAAAAAAAGGAACATTTTCATTAATCTTATTTTTGCGCCTTCCGCATTCTTTGATGAATGCAAAAGTGGGTGTTGAGACCCGACCAAAGTGAAAAGAGACATTAGGGTGGCTAATAACTTTGATTACTTTATCACGATCTTAAAAAAGATAAAAAGCATTGATTGATTGAAGTGATTGAATGTAATATTCACTTATAAGCAAAACAGCTGTTGTGACAACACAACATCTTTCATTGCACAAAGCAAAATTTATGGGAGAAAATTTTATGTGGCATGATTGATTGAGGTGGCATTATTTATGATGACATGCACTTTTTAAATAATATTTTATTAATATGTTGATTTTTTTTTTTCCACTTCATTTTTTTCCTTCATTTAGGGCCGGCAAGGGTCGGTCGAGAGAGGGCCCTGGACCCCCTTGCTAGCACTAGGCGAGCCCTCACTGGCCTTAAGTGGAGGGAAAAAAATTGAATAAATAGAAAAAGAATAAAAGAAAAAAATTGTAAACGCTCAAAAAATTACTATTTAAAAAAAAAGTCAATGCCAATACCAATCGGCTAAAATTTATACAATTTTAGTAAGTTAAGGAGTCGGCTAAAATTTATACAATTTTAGTAAGTTAAGGAGTTTTTTTTGGTAATTTTTACAATATAGGGGTGGCCCTATTATCTATTTCTCTTGGATCTTTCTTATTGTTTGGCTCTTGGAGAAGGCAATTCAATGGGACGAAGTATGGGGCACCGAAAGTCAATGGTCGACCATTTTTTATTTTCATGCTTAGCTTTAATTTAAACGATTACACGGACTCTATCTGACCTATGCCATCGTTTCTTATCAGGGTCGATCTCGTTTGTTCATTCAAATCGCTTTTGAGGCTTGATGATTATGTAGCTTTCGCTTTGCTTCATATGTCGTACGATCACATTGAGACATGATGCACCTTACCATCATCGCCTTGCATTATTGAAGCATGTCAAACTGGTTAAGACTATCCCTTTAGATGATCATGACTTGGTTCATTATTAGGTACTTTTCAGTTATTTGATAGCTTGTTTTACCCTAGGGATGCATATGTTGTTTAAATTTCTAATCATTATAAGATTGGATATGATAGAATATAAAAACCAATGATTTGTTGTTTCATATCCATTGTTTGATAAATCGCAATAATAAAGTTATATATTTTCATATCATATCATATTAATTATTTGGTATGAACGGCATATTGGTGTAAATGACCCTAAAATGCATAAACGGAGATGGTAAGATTTTTTCATAGTTTGCTACTAAAGAAATTGTATATGCATGAATGAGGATAACCTCTATCAATTAATTCATAATTATAGTATGATCTACATCTTTAACATAAAGAGACTCATTGCAGCATTCCAAAACCATAGGTTTGACTATGACAAAAAATGTAAACGAGCAACAACGACATTGATGGGTAGACTAGCGTGAAAGCCAAATCTAATAAAGGGGACAAAACGTGATTATTCATATTTTCGATTCTGAAAAGTATAGTCTTTTAACTTTTTCACCACTTTTGTAAAGCTTCAATGTCAACCACAAAGCTATAGAAAAGAAGAAGTATAATTTTTTTTGCCACTTTTGCGGACTTTAACCAAAACGTTGTGGAGGAGTTGTGGAACTTTATAATTGGAGATATAGAAGAGAGGAGATGAAGAAGATTAGGAAGATCCTTTTCAAGTTTGAATTTGTTCATTTCAAATCATGATTCTTCTACTTTATTTTCATTACTTATATTTTAAATTATTTTTTCTTTCTTAATTTCTTTGTTATTCCCTTCCGTCATTTCTTAATAAACTGTAAACTATATAATAAACAAAGATACAAAATGTATATATATGCAAAATATATTATAAAAATCATATATATATAAATAAAAATAGGAATAGATGAAACCGAAAATTGTCCATTATTTTAAATCTTATTTTTTATATTAGAATCCAAATATATTTTGTATTTAATTTTTATTAATTTATTTAATTTAAAAAAATTTCTATTCAAGAAAAATAAATTTTATATTATAATATAAAAAATCCTATATACCTTTATCCCACCTCCCTTATGTGATATTTTTATTCTGGTCATATCTTGCTTATATCTTATCTATACGCAAGAACCAAACACAACATAGGATATAACTTAATATAATCCAACTTTTATCATAACTACCAAATATAGTCTAAATGATTGATCGAATAGGTAATTGCTTGGTCTTTGATCCAACAAATTCCATAGGTCAAAGTAGCTCCATACTTGAGAGTGACTTTGGGAGTTGTCCTCCATAATTTCGTGAATGAAGCCTTGTTATACTCAATCGATGCACATGGATGGGGCGGTTTGCATGCGTGCACAAAAATTAAGATGAATTCAAAAGTTTGAATATCTCATGTTATCAAAAGAACAGAAGTACCTAAGCAAAGTTGAGTCCTTTTCTTGATGTGAAGTCTAGCAAGTTAATCATCATCTATAACTTATTTCTCTTTGCTAGGAAAATCTTAAAGGAACCTTTTATATAACGTAAAAGATATATATCATCATTTGAAGTGATGTCTCATCAAACTCGATGGATTTATCCTTTAATAAAGGTGAAAGTATTTTATGTAATAATTACTATAAAAAGTTACATGACTCGCGAGACAATGGAGTTGAAGATATCATAAGGAAGGTGAGTGCAAAATGTAATTATTTAACCATGGGACAGCCAAAATTGAATATCCAATTTTGAACATTTGATTATCTTTCAAAACCACATGTGTGACCCGACACATCACGACACTTGAAGAAATTTGTCTGAGGTAGCAAGTTTTTAAAATAAAAAATCGGTCGGAAAGAAAAGCAACAATATTTGGCAATCACCATATATGTATCACACCTCGGCGCTTGCTGATGTGATTTCAAGTACCAATTTTAGTTAATTTTCGTGGTTATCTAAATTATTATTATTTTTATTTAGGTTCGTCTATTGCTAACAATTTATTTTTTTCGGGTCATTTCCAAAAAATAAGATCAAGATCCAAGAATAAGTAGTGCTTAGCAAACGGCCTGGAGACCAAGATAACAACTTGTACAAGATATCATTATCAATAATTAATTAATTACTTAAATAATTAATTAATGTTAATTGCAATTGGGTTTGGATGCATATCGGGCTTAAATCTTTATGTCTATTCTATCAATTAAGCTAGGGAAAAAAAACATAATCTATAAATTGCTCATATTCATAATTATCGGCTTGTCCATCAATCTAATTTCTTCCAGAATGTCTCTATTATTTCTCTTTGCTGAAATTAAATCTAAAAAAATAAAATAAAATTATGCACGCATATTTAACGTTTCTTATCTTATCAATTCTCATTTATTTTAAGTGATTTTCATATTATTTATGTTAACTGATGCCGATGCCATTCCATATTATCATACATCATTGGATGTGAATGTTGCTTAATATTCCATTGTTGCTATATAAATCAAATACATAATGGTTGAAATTGATAAAGTTCCAAAGTTGTCATTCTTATCATGTAAATGGCTACAAAACGTCGTTATCGTCATCATTATCAGTCGTATTAAGCTAAAACCGAAACATGATAGGAAGGTAAAAAGGCATGATTTTGTGTTCAATCCCATTCCCGCAAACATGGAAAGCGTCTTAGAGCAGAATCATGTCGCTCTCTCTGACCCCACACCCCAACAAAAATTAATTAAAAATCAAATTTGAGAAACATTTCTTATAATATTATTTACAACTAGCACACTGTATATGTGCTTTCAAGATATAGAATGTATTTCTTTTGCTTTTTTTTTTTTTTTTGCTGTATTTAGATTATTGGCACATGCATGTCAAACAAAAATCTCAATGGCCTGTTGATCCACCACTTCCGACAGACACTTTGCCAATTGATCAACGAGATTCACCGGAACGATGGGAATTATGGTCCCCAACCAAAAAAAAAATTCAATATTATTATAAAGAAATTGTCAATATAGATGTACGTATAGGAATGTATTCATATTCCTTTAAGTACAGGTAAGGTAGCAGATTTACTGTTTTTGTTCATATACAAGTTAGTTCATAGATAGTATACAAATGTTTAATGTTATCCTTCAATTAGTTTAAGTATATGGATAATATTAGACATTTTCATATAGTTCTAAAACTAGATTGAATATGTATCAAAAGTTCAGGGATCTCATTGAACAAATTGAAAGTTCATGAACAGCATTGTATATTGAATTAGAATTCGTAGACCACATTTGACAAATTAAAAGTTGAGAAATCACGTTAAATTTACAAATTATTTGTGTTATTTTCCCTTATTTATTTTGTTGAGGAAAGCAATTATAGTTTTATCACTTTATTTATTCTAACGTTATGGTCGAGAGTTACCACAAAAATTGAGAGAGTGAGGGAGGGGGGAAAGATTTGCGTATTGACACATTTATATTACACGAGCTTAGAAACTGTGAGGGAAAAATGGGAAAAGTAAAAGGAGGGGGGAAGTGATGCAGAGAAGTGTCTAACGTCCATGTGTCTAGATCATTTCATACGATGAGAAAAAATAAAAAAAATAAATGGAGAAGAAGAGAAAAATGATGGAAAAGCTCTTCTTTATATTCTTGATTTCTGGGACTACTTACCCATGTTTCCGTGAATTCAAGAACACAATTTACTATGCCATTCAGAAAATTATTAAGATAATCATTATTAAATATAATCACTCACCGGAAAATCACCATCTTTTAGATATTTTATTTGTGTATTCGGGTCATTATCTCTAGAATTTCGATGACCTAACATGAAATTGAAGAATAACATAGTAAAAGGGAATATTTTTCTCTAGTTTTTTTGGAGTCTAAATCACCAAAAAAGAAAGAGATTTGAAATTATATATCAATGTTGATGGGCGTTTTGTCGGAACAATGTTCATATTCGAGCACAATAAGGAAATTGAAAAGGGAATTAAGAAGCAACAATTTGCATATCATCAATTAAAAGTTTCCAAAAGACGAAAATATAGGAACGCAGTAATTAAAAAGAAAAAAAAAGAGCATTTATTATGTATCAGTATTTACACAAAAAATTGGAAAAACCATCCCTCTCGATGGTTTTTTACCCGTTATTCTCCAACAGAAAATATATCAAAGAATCTCCTTATATCCAAAAACAAAAACCAAAAAGAGGACTATTTCTTTCCTCCCCTCTAATTCTTTCCTTTTTCCCCTTTCGCCCCGGATTTCCCTCCTTTTTTATATTTCCCGCCCACGGCGCTTCCGACCGTTACGACGACGACGACAGACTCAGGAGCACTCTCGCCGTGACAGCCTCGCCGCACGCAGCTCAGTCGCGGTGGCCGGGCCCGCGCGCCGCCGTGCGCAGGCACAGGTGCTGCGTGGCAGCAGCACCGCCCCCACCTCCCACTTCCCGCACCGCCCGTATCGTCGCCGCTGCCGCCTCGTCGATTCCGCCTCCGCGTCGCCGCCTTCCGCCTCCGCCGTCCCGGGAACGTTGCTCCCGCAGCAGGACTCCGTGTCGTCGACCCCGCCGCCGCCGCGGGAGAGGACGCGCTGGAGGGTGGAGCGGAGGGAGTCGGCTTCGAACTCGTTGTCCTGTGCGAGGCCCCGCCACATCTGGCTCTCCATCGCCAGGATCTTCAGTTTCTCTTGGAGCAGACCGTTCAACTTCCCGATTCTCTGGATTTCTGTGTCTTTCTCCTTCAGTTTTCTTGCGAACGCCTGTGTCTGCAGACACGTCCAGAACAGGAAAGTTGTCAGGAAATTTCTAATTTTCCTGTTTCCCTTTCAACAATAAGTAATTTCTTGACGCAATTCGTGAAAATTTAATATTTCTTCGCCGGGAACAGAGCCGACATTGTTAATGTTTTCTGGGTTTTTATTTTCTTGAAATTCCAGAACAAGTGTAAGAACCCTAATCAAACCATCAAAAAATAAAATTATTGAAAGAGGAAAGGAGAAAAAGGGTCTTACGTGTTGCGAAATCAAACAGTCGATCTCCGATTCGCGACCTTGGATCTCGAACCCCACCTCGTGCCCCAGAAACGGCGACGCCTTGCTCATCTTGTGAGGAGGATTGCGACTCGCCGGGAAGCCATCGCCGTTCAAGTGGTCGTCGCCGATCGCGTGGTCTCTGGACCGCTTGTGGTGGCTCCTGGGGACAGAAACGGCGGCGTTGTAGTCGCTGGTCGATCCGCTGTCGGATTTCACGGACGATTTCGCCGTGCTGAACTCCGGGACGACGCGAAGTTTCAGGCGGCGGCGAGACGGACGCGAGATCGGGTCGGGCGTCTCCGTCTCCGTCGACGGCAGAGGGATGAAGTCCTCCGCATGGGTGGGGTAGGAGCGGATCGCGCAACAGTACTTCCTCGTCGCGATGGAATTCCCGAAGAATCTGCAAAAGAACCGAACCGATTGGAACTAAGCTCGAAAGAAAAGCAGAGAGAGAGAGAGAGAGAAATAACCCAAATAGCTCACGATATTCAAAATCCAACAGAGACCCACGAATGAAGTTCGACAGAGTACCTGTTCACGATCACCCGAGCGGGAAAAGGAGCGGCGCGCCGAGCTTCGACCGCCATGAGAGTCGCTCCGCTTTGAGAGAGGAGAGAGAGAGAGAGAGAGAGAGAGAGAGGGAGAGGGAGAGGGAGAGGGAGTTTCAGACGAAGAGCATGAAGAAGAGAGTGAGAGCGAGAGCGCGTGTGGTGTGGGCGAGGGAGGTTTGGGTTTTTATTAGGCGCGTTTCCGACCGTTGCGACTACGACCGACGTTGTCACGGGCAGGCGCGCGGTGACCGCCGGGCAGTCGGGGTGGCTCGGCACGCACGCCGTGGGCAGGCACAGGTGGCGGCACGGCGGCACGGCGGCAGCAGCGGCTGCGGCAACCCCGATCTCCTCCTCCTCCTCCTCCGCCTCGCGCCGTACGCCCTGCACCTCCACACCACCGCCGTCGCCACCGCGAGACGCCGCCGCCGCCCCCCTCCGGGGATAGCTGCTCCCGCAGGCGGACCCCGCGTCGTCGAAGGCCAGATCTGGTCCTCCATCAGAAAAGATTTAAAAACTTTCCATCGGAGCAGCCGATTCAAGCTGCCAACGGAGGAGGAGAAACCCTCGAAATCTTTGGGAGATGGAGCTAATGATGCTGCCATTGATCACCTCTCTCTCTCTCTCTCTCTCTGGAAAGGAAGGGCAGCATAGCAAGAAAGGTGATGTCCATATCTCAAAATCCCACCATCAACGACTGCATTAGAATTCAAATAAATGCACGGCACTTCATTCTTTAACACCTCGTGGGCCCCTTAGGAGAAACCCTAACGGGAAGGATTTGCCCCATTCCCCCAGTTGGGTGGGGGTACAATTCTTCATAGGGTAAACAAGGTTGTCGTAGCACTGCACGCTAAGTGAGATCGGACAAGGCATGGATATGATTAAATTCGATCCCCATTCGCTTGGTTCGACGAGGTTCGGAGGAGAGATGGCTGGATCTATCACTCCTGCGATGACTTGACACCTTTCTAATAAGAGATTACACCTGCTTTCTGAACTAGAATTTAGAGTCTGTTATCATCTTAATTATTAATATAAGTCTTTAACTAGTTATCGTCCCATTGGGTCAAGTAAGAGGAGATTCAAATATCATACAAGTAAATATATAGGCCTGGATGCTAAGATCTTGATCATGCTTTGGTTGGAGTGGACTCGAATTTTATGTAATTTCTATCACGCGAGGGAAAAGAGAGGAGGGAATGTTAGGAGCATGAACACAAATTGGGCGAGTTGTTATTGTTGTTGGTGGTCAATTTCATGCTTTCTTTTTGGAGAGTTGCCACGGTTGGGCCATAGTTTTTGTGTCTTGGGTATTGATCACATCATGGCCCAATGTTGCAATCTCCATAGATTTAGGACAAAGTCCTCAAATGTGTGTACACCCCCTTGTCCCAAAACCAGACGATACACCTTTTATATACATTCCACCTAATTTCTTGTAATGGCTTCCCCTTTTTTAGCCAAGAAAAGAATATTGGAAATGTGACTTGTACACAAGAATCATCTTGTCATCCGCACTTACCACATGGGGTAAAAATTAGGGGTAAAAATTAGGGGTGTCAACGGTTTGGTTCGATTTAATTTTTTTTGAAAAATCGAACCGAATCGAATTATTTGAAAAAAATTTCGAACTGAACTGAATGAGTCTTGAACCGAATATGAACTGAATCGAAATTTCGGTTCGGTTCAGTTTTTCGGTTTTTGGTTTTCAAAATTTAGTTTTCGGTTTTGCATTTGTTTTTTTTTTTTTTCTGTTACATTTCCAATAAAGAAGCTCTTATCGGTTTATTGGTTCGGTTCAATTTAGTTAACCGATAAAAAAAGAACTGATAAAAAAAATCGATTTTTAATGAGAACTGAACCGAATGAAAATTGAACAAAAAAAATCGAATTTTTCGGTTTGGTTTTTAACATTCCTAGTAAAAACCCATCAATTTTATTTATTTATTTTCAAAATATTTTGGCAGATTCCACACTTATTAAGAAAAAGGTATCATTATTATTTATGTACTTATCAAGTACATCCTCATTCATATTAACGCTCAGGACACACGCGTACTGCTTTGCCAACCTGACATTGTTTGAAAAAATTAAACTAGGTTCGTGAATAAGAATTTTTTTAAAAAATATTTCTCGAATTCTTTTTACCTATAGAATTGACCAACATTTTATATATAAAGACGGTTGATGTCTTTTGATTTTTTTTTTTTTATGTCTTTTGATTTGACACGCGATGACAAGAGGCATGTTTTGATGAGTAGGAGCTCCAAAATAATTTTCAATCAGCTTTTAAATATTGGGTGGGTTAGATGCTATTTTCTGAGGACAAAAATAAATACGGGTGTATGACCACAGTTAAATGTAAAGTAAATAGGGATATATTGAAAAAAAAGTACATGAAGAGCTTATTTATAAGTTTAGATGCAAGAAATCTAAAGAAATCAAATTAAATGTGAATCTTCAAATTATATATTGAAATAAGAGAAAATATTTTAAATATCTCTAAAAAATATCTAAATATCATAATATTGCTAACACATCTCATAAGCTAACGTCAAAACACAATTTTTCCTTAAGCTAAGGAGTTCGTGCAAAAAGTCAAATATCACGACATTATCATCTTGATGAGTCATGACTATCACCACAACGCATAACCGTCGAAATTAATCAAGTTCAAAGTTTGTTGTTATTATCATGTAAATGGCCACAAAATGTCAACAAGCATATGATCAAATTTAATAATGTTCAGAGTTTCCCACTCTTGCCACATAAATGGTCCCCAAAGGTCATTATCATCATCAGACGACCTTTGATGTAATTATTGCTGAACATTCTAGTTTTGATTGTGAATTCTCGAGTTTTAGTTTGTTATGATATCCCGTCATGGACCATAGAAAAAGCCCCTTCTAATGGACTGAAGATTTTTCGTGGAATTTCTAATATTCAAGATTTCAAAATGAAAAAAAAAGAAAGATAAAAATGAAAAATGAGATTCGAACTCAATATCTAGATTTATTTAAAAGCTTGGGAGTAAAAATTGGATCGTATGGCTGACCACATAGAGATAGAATTGGTCAGATCTCTGGATCTTAATGAAGTCACATGAAGATTCCTTTTTAAAGTCAGTTTGGGTTAAATTCAACTCCTTTAAGCATTGACACTTCAAAAACCAAATTGAAGAACTTACTACCTCTTCATATCACCAAAAAATCCATAACTTTATCAAAATGTACCTAGTTTACCTTTATGAATCGCCACATTTATGGAATCACATGTGATAATCAACTTTTATAACTCTTTTTGTTGGGATCTACAACAAGTAAAATAAAAATTAGGTTGCTAAAGATATTACTTAAGGACATAATTTAAAAGGGTCAATATCACAAAAAACCCCAATCTAAACTCACCATGACACAAACATTACAGAATTTTTTTTTGTGTCATTAAAAACTCTTTATCCTTATACTCAACACTTTTTTTTTTTTGTATTATAAAAAATCCCGAACTTACTTAGTGCGATAAATATACTTTGGATTGAACTAAAATATAGGGTAAATAAAAATGTCACAATTGTATATGTTTGAGTTTTTTTCGAGACAAAAAAATTGCGGGCATTTATATCACAAGGTATTTTTGCCACAGTAGATATAATTTGGGTTTCTATTTTTTTTATTTAGCCAATTTAAAAATCACATACATATTTATTTGTTATAAATTCTTTCACAAGGTCAAACAATGGAACACGGAGATGCATGTCATTTTGCGAAGGAGGAGATGGGGGTGAGGCAAAAGGCGACGGACACGTGAGCGTTAAAACTTGGAACATCGCTAATTGCCCCTTTGCCATATCCTTAGTGATGATAATAATGTTTGAAGGCTTTATTTGATTTGGGCTTAAGGCCCGTCCACCCAAGTTGGGCCCAGAAAGCCCGGCCCACGGGAATAGGGCCCGTGGAAAGAATGGGGTATAAAAGGGAGGAGAGAGAGAGAAAAAGGCACCGTTTGTTTTTGTAAATGTACGCTTTTCTCTTCTCACGCTCTCTCTCTCCCAAAAGGAAAGAATAGTAAGCATACGACGTGCTTTTCTTCACTTCAAGGCCTCCTCGGATTGAACAGGACCGTTTCTCTTCCTCCATTGGCGTCGGTGTTTAATCTGTGGCTAAAAGGTACGCTCGAATCTGTGGTGTGCTTTAGGATCGGTGATACGTGTTCGTTTTTCCCGGGCTTGTCTTCCGCATTGATTTAGGGGTTCGATTTAGTGTCGAATCCGGTATTTCGGGGATCAGTCATTCCCAACATTGGTATCAGAGCCCTGTTTCACGTTTTCCTGATCTGTTTCGATGTTTTTGATTGATTTTTCGCGAAAGTGTTTTGGCCATACGGATCGGGGCAAGAAATCCCGACACCCGAGCGTTCTTCGGCCATTTTAATGGGTTTTCGTAAGTTGAAAATGTTTTCTGAATACATGGGAAGAAAGGCGACGTCGAGACGAGTCTGGAGGTACGTCGTGCGCCACTAGGCGATGCTGCACGCGCCCGGAAGCGCTGGCTCGCCCAGCGCGTGCGCACCGCCGGCCGGCGAGCCGGCACGCGCCGGTCCGCGGACCAACGCGTGCTGACGTCAGCATGACGTCACCCAACGGTCAATAACCGCTAGGGTGACATCATCGATGACGTCAGCACGGCTACGTTATCGCCGGGCGGTCACCGGTCGGCAACCCGGCCGGCGACCCGACCCGACCCGCGCGAGACTCGGCACGCGCGCGGCACGTGTCGATTGACGTCTGCGTGACGTCAGCCCGCGCACGCGCACGGCACGTGCCGTCGGTTCGCGCGAACCAGGCCAACCGGTCTGTCCGGTTCGACGACCGTTGACCGTTGACCGTTGACCTCCGTTGACGACCATTGACCGACGACCGTTGACCGTTGACTTTGACCGTTGACCGTTGACTCGAAAAAAAAAAGAAAAAAAAAAGGAGAGGAAAAGAATGTGTTTCTTTTTCAATTAAGTCTTTGTGGATTATAATGTGATCCCTTATTTGTTCTGCATTTGTTGCAAGAACAATGCCTCCCCTGAGGTTGCGCACACCTATTCACGTAGTTACCGATGAACAAAAGGATAGGCTGTCTAAGTTGATAGCTGAGCTGACTGATCATCGATGGGAGAGAGGTGACTTAATTGATCACGTCCTTGAAGTCAATGGGAAAATTCAACAGGTCATATGGAATGGTCGTTCTATGTCACAGTCAGAGATGGTGCGATTTTTCATAAACACTCTTCCACCTAAATGGCAAGATGTGTTGAATCGCATATGGGATGTCAACGGAGCTGCTTCCTATAAGAAAATTGTGATGGATTTTGTAAATGAATATTACTGTATTGTTTCAAGGGAAAAGATCAAGAAATTGAACAAAAGAGGATCTTTCCCAGTTCGTGTGCTGACTTGGTGTTAGTTGTATTGGCTGATATATATTAAGTGTGCTTTGTGGACAACTTAATGTAATGTTAACTACCTGGTTGTTGATACTGTAGCAACTTATATGTTATTGTTAATTGAAAGCATTATTGTTTTATTGGATGCCTATAATATCTTGCTTTCTGTTACTGCTGGTTGCTGTGGGTAATTAGCTGTGGGTAGTTTTAGAAGTTTTTTTTGTAGCTTCATAGAATTGATTTTGCATAAGGCAATTATATTGACGATAGTTTTAAGTTAGGATTTTGGAGGATGATTGGAAACATAGTGACCTTTTGATTCTAAAACCTTACTTAAAATTATTCATTAATATGATGGGTCTATATAAATAGGGATGCATAAATGATAGGCATTAATAATTCGTGCATATTTGTCTGATTTGTTCAGATCAATGGCTTCAGCCACAAAGAGCATAGTTGCCGAGCTGAACAAAGGTGAAAAGCTCAATGGTGACAACTATGAAATTTGGCAAATGAAAATCCAGTATGTGCTGGAAGAGCAAGAAGCACTTGAGGCTCTTGTCATGACCATGGTAGAACCTGAAGAGGGAACCGCTGCACAGCACAAAAGAGACAAAGAAGCTTTTTCTGCGTGGAAAAGAATGAACTCTCTAGCTCGCATCACGTTGCTGAGCAGCATGGAAAATGACGTCATGCGAGAGTTTCGGCGTTTTGACAATGCCAAGGAAATGTGGGAGGCATTGGCAGCTAGATTTGGTCATACTTCGGTGACTAGACTGAGGCAGCTCACTATCAGGTTTGACTCTTATAAGAAGCCTCATGGTCAGACCATGAAGCAACATCTTAGAAAGATGTCAAACATGATAACTGAGCTGAGAGATGCTGGCCATGTCCTCACAGATGAGCAGCAAGTGCAAGTAGTGATTCGTTCCTTGCCTCAGAGTTGGGAGCATATGAAGGTGCACCTGACTCATAATGAAAATATCAAAACCTCTGAGGATGCAATGCGTCATCTTGAGCTAGAAGAGGACCGCCTGTTGGCGGCTAAGCCGGATGCTGAATTTTATCATGCTAGTTCTAGCTCAAATGGAGCTTCGAGCTCCAAGCGCAAGCGCTCTAACTGGTTTGATAAGGGAAAAGGCAAGGAAGAAGCAGGTCCTTCAGGGAAGAAACCCAAGTTTAACCAACATGAAAGAGGGAAGCGTCCCCACATGAAAAAGCTTACAAGGGTGAAATGCTACAACTGTGATAAGAAGGGTCACTATGCTCGTGACTGTCGTGAGCCAAAGAAGGTATGCACCCCTTGTACTTTTCAGAACTTTACTTTTGTGTCGAGTTCTGTATTCTTAACTGAGTCTAATCCTTTGTGGACTGTGGATTCAGGAGCGGCGGACCATGTAGCGAAGGAGAGAGGATCCTTCGTGGAATTCCGACGAGTACCAACTGGAACTAAGTGGATTTATGTGGGAAACAACTCCAGAGCTGAAGTGAAAGGAATTGGGACATGCCAACTGAATATGCGTGGTGGACGCACTTTGTTCCTTCATGATGTGCTGTATGCTCCGGAGATTCGTCGGAATTTAGTGTCTGTATTAGTGTTGGTTAAATTAGGTTTTAATATGAACTTCTGTAATAGAGGTGTGAATTTGTTTTTGGATACAAATTACTATGGTTGTGGTTATTTTCTGGATGGTTTTATTGTATTAGATATTGATTATGTTAATGCTAATGTTTGTTATTCCCTTCTCACGTCTCCTGATAAATATGATAATGATGTGAATGTGTGGCATGCTAGACTTGGTCACATTGGCCAACAGCGTATGAATAGACTAGCCAAAGAGGGCTTGTTGGGCAATATTGAAAAAGTCGATTTGTCCATATGTAAGCATTGCCTAGAAGGGAAAACGACAAGGAAACCATTTGGAAAAGGAAAAAGAGCTGAATTTCCTCTGCATTTAATCCATTCTGATATCTGTGGTCCAATGAATGTGAAAGGAAGGCATGGGGCTGTTTATTTCATCACTTTTATAGATGATTATACTCGATACGGATATGTCTATTTGATTTCTCATAAATCTGAAGCAATAAGTTGTTTTAAAAGGTTTATGAACCTTGTAGAGAATCAATTAGACAAGAAAATAAAAGCATTGAGATCCGATCGAGGTCGAGAATATTTATCTGATGAGTTCAGAAAATTATGTGATGAAAAAGGAATAGAAAGACAGTTGTCTATTCCGTACACTCCTCAACAAAATGGTGTTGCGGAAAGAAGAAATAGAACCCTACTGGAAATGGTTAGGTCCATGATGGCGCATGCTAACTTGCCTATCACCTTTTGGAGTGATGCATTGTTAACTGCTGCGTATATACTTAACCGTGTGCCTTCCAAATCAGTTACTTCCACTCCATATGAGTTATGGACGGGTAGAAAACCGGACTTAAGTTTTCTTAAGCCATGGGGTTGTGCTGCCTATACACATGAGTCCTCTCACAAGTTTGGGAAATTAGGTCCCAGAGGAAAGAAGAGTATTTTCATAAGATACTCGGAACACTCAAAATGGTATGTGTTCATTGGTGAGCAGGAAAGTGGGAGTATAACTGAATTTGAATCACGAGATGTCACATTCTTAGAGGATGAGTTTCCTAAGAAGGGCGAAATAGGGGAAGATCACTCCCTATTTGAAACCTTGGATCAAGATAATGACCTTAGTGGACTTCATCCAAGTGGGAGCACAATGGGAAATGATGTGCAAAGTGTACAATCTCCCATACGGCGAACAAGTCACCAAATTATTCCTCGTCAACGTTTTGACATTGAAGGGGAGACTTTTATGGTTGCTCCACAAGATGAGGATGAGCCAAGAAATATCAACGAGGCCCTGAATTGCCCTAGTAAGGAAAAGTGGATTCATGCAATGGAAGAGGAGATGGAGTCAATGAAATCAAACCAAGTCTGGGAACTGGTTGATCTTCCAAAAGGACGTAGAGCTATTGGGAACAAGTGGGTTCTCAAAATAAAGTGAAAGGCTGATGGCTCGATTGAAAGGCATAAGGCTCGCCTTATGGCGAAGGGGTACAATCAACAGGAAGGAATTGATTATGAAGATACGTTTTCTCCTGTAGTGAGATTTACCTCGATTCGCATTATTCTGGCAATAGTGGCTAGTCTGGATCTTGAATTACATCAAATGGATGTAAAGAATACTTTCCTCAATGGAGAATTAGAGGAAGAAATATATATGGAACAGCCTGCTGGTTTCATAGTGAAAGGCCAAGAAGAAAAAGTATATCGACTTTTGAGGTCGATATATGATCTTAAGTAGTCATCAAGACAATGGTATATACGTTTTCATAATACCATAATGGCATATGATTTTACAATGATTGATGAGGATCATTGTGTATATATCAAAAGATCCAAGGATCAATTTGTGATCATATCATTATATGTTGATGATATACTAATTGCTGGAAGCAATATGGAGTTTGTTAAGACTGCCAAGAGTTGGTTGTCTTCTAACTTTGAGATGAAGGATATGGGTGAGGCTGCATACATTCTTGGAGTTAAGATTTCGAGAGATTGTTCAAAGAGATCGTTGTCTCTTTCGCAAGAAACCTATATAAATAAGGTTCTTGAACGATTTCGTATGCAAGACTGTAAACCTATAGACACTCCTATTGCAAAAGGTGAAGGATTGAGCCATAAACTGTGTCCAAGGACTCCACAAGAGAAGGAACAAATGAAACATGTTCCTTATGCTAGTGCTGTTGGGAGCTTGATGTATGCTATGATGTGTACAAGACCCGACATATGTTTTGCAGTTGGAATGGTGAGTAGATACCAATCCAATCTAGGTACAGCACATTGGAAAGCTATTAAGAGAATACTGAGGTATCTGAAGGGAACTGCTGATTACAAGTTGAATTACAAAGGAAAGGATCTGCGACTTGAAGGCTATTCAGATGCTGATTGGGGAGGAGATTTAGATGAAAGAAAATCTACCTCAGGATTTGCTTTCTTACTGAGCAATGGCGCTATATCATGGAGTAGTAAGAAGCAAACATGCATAGCCTTATCCACGATGGAAGCTGAGTTCGTGGCATTATCAGCAGCAGTATAAGAAGCAGTTTGGCTTAAGAGATTCTTGGATCATTTAGGTGTTATTGAGAAAGCTGCAAATCAATTATTGGTTAACTGTGATAGCCAAGCAGCTATAACATACACCAAAGATCCAAAGTATCATGGCAAGACCAAACATATAGATACCAAGTATAACTTTGTCAAGGATATGGTTGCACGAAAGGATGTGAACTTACAGTACATATCTACGCATAGAATGGTAGCAGATCCTATGACAAAGCCAATACCTAGAGATGTGTTTTGTGGTCATGTAAAATCTCTAGGATTGCGTAGAGTCTGATGTACTGGATTGTAATTTCCCTGAGTTGTTCACATTTATGAACTAGTGTTGTTTCATTATTAATGCCTATGAATCTTTGTTTGATCTTTATGCATCTCAATACTCAGTGTATTATTTTAAGTTGAGTAAGTATGTCGGACAGATAAAAGATTAGCCCACTCACACGGGTAATCGCCTCTATTTACTGTGTGATGAATAGAGATGAGACTGTTTTTAAGCTTATTATCTAGGTGATAATCAAGAGCTCAAGCTTAAAATACGTATGTCGCCTTAACTGAGTGTTAAGATGAGGACATAATACTTACGATGTCCGAAAGTAAAATACCCCACATATTTTACTTTATCTGTCTAAGATGCCAGATGTGAGTTCTGATGAATTTTGTAAAAAAGTAGGTACGTGAACTCAAGTTAGACATTGGGTATGTCTGAACTATCATCTGTACGGTATTGAAAGGTGTAGACATACGCTCCATGGGAAATGAGTTAATACCGTAATACGTATTTCATACTATGTATGCATGAGCCGACCAATAAGAGTGGCAAAAAGTTTGATCTCAACTTTTATGACGTGTGAGACTCTTGAGGAAAAGAGTTCCTCAATTTTAGTGCCCTCATGACTTTTACTTATTCTCAAGGTTTCTATTTAGTGTTTGCTATCTTAGGATGTTGCCAATGGTCATGAGTTGATTCGATCTAATGGGACATTTCTAGAAAAGCAAGCTGGATTGAAATTGAGAGTTTGAAGGAAAGAGGAAGATCGATTTTGGAGAATCACATTGTGGTTTTGTATTCACTGGTCGACTAATTATGATTGTCTTTGTGATAACTATAATTGTGAATACCATATATATATATATATCATGTTTAAAAGAGATCAAGAGAGATATAACATGTGATTGATCGATCTAGGGTACTGCATACTAAATCTACTCAGAGTGTGACGCCCATTATGAGCTGCTATATATTCCTAACAGATGTATAGCAACGAGCTCTCAAAGTATGCTGGTCGCACGGATTATTCACCGGTATGAATGTTGAAAAGAGGTAAAGAGAATCCTGTTCGGCCCACCATGTGCGAGTGGGAGATAAAGGCTTTATTTGATTTGGGCTTAAGGCCCGTCCGCCCAAGTTGGGCCTAGAAAGCCCGGCCCATGGGAATAGGGCTCGTGGAAAGAAGGGGGTATAAAAGGGAGGAGAGAGAGAGAAAAAGGCACCGTTTGTTTTTGTAAACGTACGCTTTTCTCTTCTCACGCTCTCTCTCTCCCAAAAGGAAAGAACAGTAAGCATACGGCGTGCTTTTCTTCACTTCAAGGCCTCCTCAGATTGAACAGGACCGTTTCTCTTCCTCCATTGGCGTCGGTGTTTAATCTGTGGCTAAAAGGTACGCTCGAATCCGTGATGTGCTTTAGGATCGGTGATACGTGTTCGTTTTTCCCGGGCTTGTCTTCCGCATTGATTTAGGGGTTCGATTTAGTGTCGAATCCGGTATTTCGGGGATCAGTCATTCCCAACAATGTCTAAAGTTATATTCTATCACCAAAAGTGCCTCATATTTGTAAAATGCCCTAAAATTTACGCGATCGAAAAATTTAATGATTGAGAAAGCGTTTTGTATATTGATTGCAAGGCTAATAAAAAAACATAAATTCGAATACATAGCATCTTTTAAGGGCTTATTTGGCTAAGCTTTTTTTAAAAAAATGATAAAACATAATTATACTTTTTCGCCAAAACTTAAAATGCTATTCAAAATGCTGAAAAGTATGAAAAGAATTGCATGCTAATGTACTTATCAGTATTTGTATTGTGCAAGAATTTCGGGTATCTCAATTAAGGAAAAGTATGAACGCAGTTATGGAAAATGATATGGAAAGTTTGTAATTCTTTCTATAACAATAAAGAGTGACAAATTTCGGGGAAAAAAGAAGAAGAAAAGGGGCAAAATGGTGGAGAGAACTGTCTATCGTCTACGTCTCAATCACTTCAATTGAGGAAGTACAATCAGAATCATGCCTTGCCCTTTTTCCTTTTTTACATGCTTCTATCTTTTGCATAGCCACCCATAGAGAAAAAGATTGCCTCGGAATCAATAATGGAATAAGAAATGGATGGGAAAAGCTCTTTATAGAGGTGAGCATAATCCTCATTGAGTTGATCTAGCAACCCAAAGTCCAAACCACATAGTGTTGGTTCTTAATTTTTGGAGCAAAAGACCAATCCTATTAAGGCTAGGACAAAGAACTTGATTTGGTTTTAGGTTTAATTCGGGACCAACCAATTTTTTTTTTTTTTGTTAAAGGTTAAACATACTGTTTTAAATTACATATATATTAACAATGCAACATTGAACAACTACATTATGATCACCAATACATATCAAACATAAATATAACATAATGTAATAACATAAATTTCATGCTTGCTAAAAGTAACAAACCATAAAAAAAAAAAAAACACCTTACGCAAGCAAGGAGACACCGGAGGTGAGCTGCGAGGCAAGCGAATGGAGGCGAGTGGCGGGGTAAGTAAGGCTAGCTAAGAGGAGTGAGTGCAAGGCGAGTGAAGAGAGATGAGTGTGAGGTGAGTGAGCACAAGCGAGTCAGGTGAGCAGTGAGTGAGGCTGAGGTAAGCAACTAGCATGGTGAGCGAATAGGGGTTTTTTTTTTTTTTTTTTTCCGGTTGAATTAAGGCCGCATTTCTATTTAATTTTTAATTTACATGGTAAATATAAGAAAAAAGATAACAAATAACAAAGGAGGAGGCACTAGGGTTTAGAATAGACAAAGCATATAGTACAAAATATACAATATTTACAATGTTAGTTTAAGTTGGATCAACCTTAAACTCTCATGATAAAAAATAAACTCAAATAATGTGGGGTTTAGAGGTCCCAGGAGTAAGAACCAACCTACTTTTCCCTAGGAACTGAACTGAGATTGGTCGAGTTGGGCTAGTTCAGAGTCGGTCCAAGGTCAACTCTTGACCGATGCTCACCCCTACTTTATATCTTTGATATCTCGGAATACATGTCCATTGGACATTTACATCAATTAATAAAAAATTACTATATCATCAAGAAAATTATTAATAAACTAACAAAAAAAATAATACCACTAATCACAAAATCATGACTAACTAATCTTCAGAATTTTGTGGTGACCAGCTAGTCGAAAAATTGAAAAATTCTAAAGCTGTGTTTCACTTAACAAACACATTTCAATTGTTATTAATTTGAGAGGTCCCTATAAATTAATGCCGTTTTTTTTTAATACCTTTGATCGATTGTTAATGCTGAAATGCATGATTCCCATCGACGAATCATGTAGCATGCAACGCGTTATACTAGAATTTAGCATTATTAGATGCCCTATTAATGTATTTAAATTTATAAAAATAAGGGTTCGAGATTTGATCATTGAACACCAGCTTATGAGTCAAAGGTGTTATTATTATCTTTCTATAAATAAAAGGTAGTCATAATAAATAGACCTCGAGGAAAATAGAATTAAGTGCAAAAGTGCTAGAGGAGCAATAATAAAGATTATAGAAAAAATATAAAAAATCCGAAATTGATATATCCGTAATAAATTTATCCCAATTTCAAATTGATACATTTGTGATAAATTTACCCTTTATTAGTTTTTGTCAAGTTTACCATTAAATTGTTGAATTAAATGACATGTGACAGTTGACGGATATACAAATTTGGGGTTTTACCCCTCGTTTGTTACAAATAAACCAATTTGTAGTATTTCATATTTTAATCCAATTTAATAGAAACTAAATGAGGCTAAATTTATCATGAACGCACTAGTCAGGGCCTTTTAGTGGTTTCAAAATTAATAGTAAATTTATTACAGGTATACCACTTTTAGGTTTTTTCGTGGTCAAAAAATTAGTTTGGAACAAATTTGTCATAAGTATATTAATTTGAAGTTTTTCGTGGTATTAACCTTTTGCAATGTAAGCATTTTAACTTTTTCCCATTGATACGCATAAACTTTCACATAACTCAGATATTAAAATGTGGATCAACATCTAAATTTTTAATAATTTTCAAATTTTGACAGAAATTGCCCTTCCCCGCAAAATGACATGCAGCCCAATACCCCACTTTTTGACCCCGCGAAGGAATTAATAGTGAATATAAAAATTTGTCCCCAAATAACATGGTTATCAAACTCACTAAGTCTTTCGACCATAAAAAAAAAAAAAAACTAAGTCTCTCCACCAATTCGCCCCTTTTCTTCTCTTTGCCTCAAAATTTCTATACTCGTGTAATATAAAATATTAATAAGGAAGTTCAAATATATATTTTTCCGTAATTTTTTAAATTTTGAGTAATATTTTTAATTTTGATGGAAAACTATATTAAAAAAAAAAAAACTTAACCCAATAGGCCGTTACACATAGAATAAGGGATGCCATATATTTGAATTTATTTTTCATAGCAACCATGCAATCAATAGACAAATCATTTTATCGATTACTAAATATTCAAGCCTTGTAAATTTCGGGGCATATTGCAAGTGTCCGCACTTTTTGCATGGCGGCAAGGGGCACTTACCATTGCTGGCTTCTGCATGCATCTCCATTCAAATCAATCTATTTGTTGAATTTCAATTCTAAGTCATTCTCATAAAGATTTCTTATAGTAGTTTATGAGAACATTAAAAATGAAAGCAACTTTGATTTTGTCAAGTCTTAGAACAAGTCGAAGTAATTTACTATTTTAAGTACGCATATGCAAGCTAATGGAAATATTAGATTAAAAACTTATTAGAGTACAAACTTTTCTTAAAGATAAACCAATGCACTGTTCACAAGTTAGACCTTAAAATAACTAAGAGGCTCTCTCTTTCTCTCTGCCTCTCTCTCAATTTACTTAGTAACTCTCGACTATAACCTAACTTGTCCCTAAAATACTTTCTTCAATTAGAATAAATCAAACACAACTTTGTTGTGCTGATTTCCTGGACTGATTATGGACGGTGGTTGAACAACCTTAATCATATCAAAATTAAAATCAGAAAAAGGAGCTTCACATGCTATGTGGACTTTACATGATTCTTTGTCCGAATAAGACATTTAAATTAATTAAAAAATGTTTTGATTTACCGCATTAGATAATCAAAGCATCGTCCCACGATGGACGGCTACATGTCGCTGACAAGAACCCACAGAACTTTTGTATTAATTAGTACAATTTATTCGTTTCTGTATTTGCTTGCCGTATCATAGTTATCAGAAAAGGTACAAATTAATGCTTGGAGCAGTTGGGCAGTCATTGCAGAATCAATTTTGACAGGTCTGACGATAGCACATAGGCCCAACTTCTGTTGGTTCCACTACGATCAAACACTCGGCCACCATCCCCCCAAGTTCAATATGAGAAATGGATCCTACAAGCAAGAAAGCATAGGACCCCGTGGTGAAGATCCTGCCTCAGTACTCAGTAGGTACTTCTTTTAATCAATTTTCCCGAATCCTTCGCGGGACCAGTCCAAGCAAGAAGATCGACCGTGCAACCGTAGTGGTCCACCTTAGGGTGGATATCATAAACTCGAGACATGCCACTAGCCTTTTGAACAATCTTGGAATGTGTGTAGGCGAATAATATGCCAACAAAAGTAGCATCATTCGGCATTGGACCTTTCTTCTCCATGTACAATAACATTTCCAGCGCTTTCTCACTTCGCCCATGTATTCTATATCCAATGATTATAGCATTCCATGAGACATCACTTCTGCCGGGCATCGGATAAAGCCCTTTCTCGGCTAAATTTGTAGTGCCACATTTTGCATAAAAATTCTTAATAGGGGAGTTGAAAGCAGCATGTCAGCTTCAATATCATCAAGCCTATCCCTTTAATTCAATGCTTATTTCCTCAAACTTGCATAAATATCTCAATGTTCCCCTATAATACTTTCTTGCTTAATTACCACCAAATAATCCAATTTTGGTGTCAAATTCCATCCACAATTATAGATCCGAATTTCACACAACTTTGGCTTCAATTTCATCCTCAATTTCTCCTATTTGAAGTCTTATTTTGAAGAAGAAAAAGTCTCCATAAATTCTATAAATTCCTATCAGCACATAGCCTAGCTTGGAAGTCCCAAATTTCCTTCAAACGGGCCCATCCGAATGTCCTTTATTTTTCCGAGACGTTTGAATCAATTTTTCGTAAAAAATCTTAGAATCTCTGAAAAATCTTCTGAAGTTGAGTCGACGTTTCTAGAATTTATTGTGACATGACAGAATCTTCAATTTTTGAAATTGGACTTAATTTCATGGTTAATTTCCATTCGGCGCGTTTTTAGTGTGACCTAGGTTACTGGGTAGTTTTCAGAACTTTTTAAGGCAAATGACCCGTGGTCGATTTTCTTCAAGTCATAATGAACCCACTCGACATATTGACGAATCTCGATTGTCGTGCAAATCTTGAGGACTCAATTATGGACACATGGTACCAAAATGATAGTAAAATGAAATTAGTGTCGGTCGACGAGAATTTTCCAATTTAGTGGTGTTACCCACAATTAGCCACACATCTCAATCGAACCGACCTATCTATGATCTCAAATCGATTTATATCTATATTGTAATGACCTCTAAAGATGAGCACGGTCAAGTAGCCGATTCTTAGTTGAATTCTCGAGTCTATTGTCTTAAAATTCTTCAATGGCTTCCGTAGGTAATCTAGTTATCTCAAGAATGATCAGCTCTGAGAACAGTCCTATAGGTGCGTCAATAAAATGCTCGATTTATCCATTAGAAAATAGAATTGAAAATATGGGATGTCACAACTCTTTCCCTCTTATAAAAATTTCGTCCTCGAAATTTAAACCTTTACCAATCCTTAAACAAAAATCTGAGGGTATCATTGTTTCATCTAGTCTTACTTTCCCTGGTTGACCTAGGGGACTATCTTGGTTCACCGAATTCAATCTTTTTGATTCACAATATGAATCGGGCTTTCCGCGTACGACACTCTGTCATCCACGTCTAATTTTTCAAGATTTAGCACGTAAGTTAAGTTAGGCTCATACGTCCTCAACCTTGACATGTGAAAGACGTCATGCATTTGTACCTACCTTGGCAACAACGCAAGACAATACGTTAAGATTCCAATTCTTTTCAGAATATGACCATTGCCTTTGATTACTTTCGATTAACCATTCGAGATTTTCGAGACCACGGAAAAAGTCAAATATTCAACAGCATGAACCCATTTTATTAAGAGAAAAATTCCCATTTTATTTTTGCTTCCTCTGCTCTCATAGAGGCACAAAACTCACATACATCAATGGTCCTAATCTGCAACACACACACATTCGTTATTTATCAAGGCGAGATGCTGCCCAGGAGGACAAACTCCAACACAAAGGTCTCCCGGTCCTTTTCGAATAAGCGTGTGTTCCCAACCTCCTTCTCCTTTTGGTCCTACTCTTGTTTGAGCATGTGAGACGACAAGACCTTAAAGGAAGGAAAATGTGGAGGAACTCATTAGTGCAGTTGTACGTATAGAAATGATAATAGTAATGGAGAGATGAAAAGAAACTTATTGGAAGCGATCACCAATAGAAAGACCAGTGCACTGAGTTTGACTTGACCCTTCTCCATTTTAAAGTGTATTTGGCTTGATTGATTGACAGGGTAAGATTGTGAAAGATATGTCTTGTGTGTCCCATTGAATTGGGTTTATATAGATGTTTAAAGTTCAATATTTTTTTAATTTGAGTAAATGCAAAATTAAAAAAGGAAAAGGAATAGCAATTAGCTTGCTATGTAATCCTATTCAATTGCTAATATAATTACTGAGTATCTTGCTTTACCAGGTAAGACAATAAGTAATCAAGGTATCCAATTAGATAGGTCGAGATTTTCTTACCATAATTTGAGCATTTCTTAGAGGTAATGGAATGATTTACTTTTCTTTTTTGGTAACAAACGATTACTATCCTAATAAAACTTAATCCTATATGATCTCCTACAAACAGATGAAGTAAAATCTCCAGGCAATACGTGATAGAAAAGTAGGATTCCAAATTTCCACTTTAAAAGCATCCACACTTATATACATTGCCAAACATAGTGCAAATATATACAAGTAGAATTGTTAAGTTAGGATTAAACCACAAGTTTTTAAAATAGAGTCTGCAAAATGGATTAGACTTCTATAAAAAGAGAATTGCCCTATGACTAGCTAGTTCAATAGGATCGTCAATTCTTCTGGCTTTCCCTCCCACACTTTAGGTCTCCAGTTCTTCACCAATGCCATTTAAGGAATTGAAAAAGGTTGTTCAATAACCAGTGAGACAACGTCTCAGCAAGTTCTACACCCTAAGACCTGATTAGTAAACCAATACATTATGGGCTGCCTAAGCACACGCGGGTCAAATGACTTACCTTGGCTTCAGATTCCACCTGCAAATTAGTACAGTCAATAGGCACCCAAACAATTATAACAGTTCGAAACATTGATCAATTGACCTAGTCGATTACATGTCAAACAAACCATCCTTGGTCATTTCAATCAATACTATCCATTTTTCGAAATAACCTATTAGGTTATTGAGCTAGTATTTTAAACAATCCATTCTCTGAAATTACATTATAAGTCACCAAGTATATTCATCATAACGTACATTTTGCAAAATGACATGTTGAGTCACCGAGCCGTTATGGTATACTGTCCATTTTACAAAATGACTTATAGGGTCACCGAGCCGACATTAAATACCGTCCATTCTACAAAATAACTTATAGGGTCACCAAGCTAGTATTGCATACCGTCCATTCTACAAAACGACATATAGTGTCACCGAGCCAGTATTGTATAACATGATACTTCGAACGTACAATCAATTTGTCCTTTTATTCATTTCTGACAAAAGTATACGTATGTGGGCACACAGTCGGCCTTAATCAAAATATTATAATTTCTTTTCCACAAATCCCACCCTTATTTGTAGTTCACCAAAACATTTTTGGTGTTGTAAACCAACATCCGGTTATTTTTAAATTAATCATCTAAATTAATTAATTCAAGAGAATAATCTTATAATCACAAATAATTCATTTCAGCACGAAATAAAGCTCGATTAAATAAATGGATTGCACCACGACAATTAGCATAAAATTCCGGTCGTTGACCATCCCGGTTTAATTTCCGGAAAATAAATAAGTAAATAAATAATTTCGAAAATCATTAAATAAATACAATAAATCCAATTTAGGCCCGAAATGCCTAATTGAAAGCCGATACGAGCTTGGAAAATTACCAAGATTCGTTCAATAAATAATAGAGCATGTCTACTTGGTAATTGCACTATCCATTTGCCTAACATGCATAGTTAAATCCCTAGTTTAATTATTCTAATATAATCTATCCACCTAATTGCACTTAATTAAATCTAATCAACCCCTAAGCATTATTAGCATACTAATAAGGGATTAGTGAGCAAAACTCACTTGTGCAGAGCGAAGACTGGAACACCACGATGATGGTGCGACGGCGGCTGAAATCCCAATTTTCAGCGGTGTCGGTGGACTTGGGCCCGGCCTAAACTTGGCCAAACAAATCTCAGTCCAAATTGAGATTTGTTTTTGAAACGGGCTGGGCTTGAAGTGGGCTGACCTTGCGAGCTTGGGCTGCTGAATTGGGCCGAACTAAATGGGCTTCGTTGGTTTCTTGGGTTGACTTCAAATGAGCTGGGATTGGGCCTCAAACATTGGGCTTCAAGTGGCTGAATTGCTGGACTTTTGGGCTCGACTAAATTGAAATTCCCTAGGCTTGATGGACTGAAGACAAGCCTAGCTATTGGGCCACGAAAACTTGCGTGAATTGCTGCTCGCGCGGATGGATGAACGAAGACGTTGAAGCTGCAGGCGCTGAATCGTGGACTTCACTGGCGGAGGTGTGGATGAAGGCAGCTGCTTCGGTGGCTTCAAGCTTCGCTAGCAGCTGCAGCATGAGGCATGCAGTTAACTGGATGAATCCTAGGTTGGTTTGTTGACCGTGAAGACGCGCTGGTAGCCAATGAGCGAATGGATAGGAGAACAAGTAGGTGGAGTCTTTGATGGTGGAGACATGAACGTTCGGACACTTGGCAGCAGCTTCAACACAGAAGCAGTTTCGGTGGAGGACGTTGACCAGCGGGATGGGGCAGCAAATGGAGAAGTAGACGCACACGACAGAGAGGGAAAATGAAAGCTAAACTAGAAGCAGGAGTTGCGAAGGGGTAAAGAGTGGCTTAGACTTATGACTGAAGATTGGAGAGGAAAATCAAAGCCAAAATATCTCCAAAAATTTAATGCTTGTTGCCCCCCTTTAGCTTTTGACCTTATCCCTTAGTCTCTATTACTTTCTACCAATTTGAATTCCACAAACTAATCCAAAATGAAGCCAAAAAGATGCTGTCCAAGCATAATTCCCAATTTTACATTTTGGTCTCAATTTCTTCAACAAATTCCCAAATTCGACGTCCAATTTTGATGAAGAAAAATCCCACATAATTTCTACAAGTCTCCTTTGTCATGTAGCTCAATTGCAAGTTGAAAATCTCTTCAATTTGGGGAGGGGAAGAAACCTATTAGATGCGATCTAACATGAAATTAAGAATAACACAGCTATTTTAGGGTCATTATCTCTAAAATTTCGATGATCTAACATGAAATTAAGAATAACATAGTAAAAGGGAATCTTTTTCTCTAGATATTTTGGAGTCTAAATCACAAAAAAAAAAGAAATTTGAAATTATATATCAATATTGATAAGCAATCTGTTGGAACAATGTTAAGAGATTCGAGCACGATAAGGAAATTGAAAAGGGAACTAGAGAGGCAAAAATTTGCGCATCATCAATTAAAAGTTTCCAAAAGACAGAAATATAGGAACGCAATAATTAAAAGAAAAAAAAAGAACATTTTTTTATGTATTTGTATTTACACAAAAGTTGAAAAAAACCATCCCTCTCGATGGTTTTTTACCCGTTATTCTCCAACAGAAGATATATCCTTATATCCAAAAACAAAAACAAAAAAGAGGAGTATTTCTTTCCTCCCCTCTAATTCTTTCCTTTTCCCTCTTTTCGCCCTGGATTTCCCTCCTTTTTATATTTCCCGCCCACTGCGCTTCCGACCGTTACGACGACGACGACGACGACAACGGACTCAGGAGCACTCTCGCCGTGACAGCCTCGCCGCTAGCAGCTCAGTCGCGGTGGCCGGGCCCGCGCTCCGCCGTCCGCAGGCACAGGTGCTGCGCGGCAGCAGCACCGCCCCCACCTCGCACTTCCCGCACTGCCCGCATGGTTGCCCACGGCGGCCTCGTGGATTCCGCCTCCGCGTCGCCTTCTCCCGCAGTCGCCATCCCCGGGGCCGTTGCTCCCGCAGCAGGACTCCACGTCGTCGACCATGCCTGTGTCTGCAAACACGTCCACAACAGGAAAGTTGTCAGGAAATTTATAATTTTCCTCTTTCCCTTTCAACAATAAGTAATTTCTTGGCGCAATTCGAGAAAATTTAATGTTTTTCTCGCTGGGAACAGAGCCGACATTGTTAATGTTTTCTGGGTTTTTTTTTTTCTTGAAATCCCAGATCGTAAGAACCCTAATCAAATCCATCAAAAATAAAATTATTGAAAGAGGAAAGGAGAAAAAGGGTCTTACATGTTGCGAAATCAAACGGTCGATCTCCGATTCGCGACCTTGGATCTCGAACCCCGCCTCGTGTCCCAGAAACGGCGACGCCTTGCTCATCTTGTGAGGAGGACTACGACTCGCCAGGAAGCAATCGCCGTTCAAGTGGTCGCCGCCGATCGCGTCGTCTCTGGACCGCTTGCGGTGGCTCCTGGGGACAGAAGAGACGGCAGCGTTGTAGTCGCTGGTCGATCCGCTGTCGGATTTCACGGACGATTTCGCCGCGCTGAACTCCGGGACGACGCGGAGTTTCAGGTAGCGGCGGGACGGACGCGAGATCGGGTCGGGCGTCTCCGTCTCCGTAGACGGCAGAGGGATGGAGTCCTCCGCATGGGTGGGGTAGGAGCGGATCGCTCAACAGTACTTCCTCGTCGAGATGGGATTCCCCAAGAATCTGCAAAAGAACCGAATCGATTGGAATTAAGCTTGAAAGAAAAGCAGAGAGAGAGAAATTACCCAAATAGCTCACGATACTCAAAATCGAACAGAGACCCACGAATGAAGTTCGACAGAGTACCTTTTCACGATCATCCGAGCGGGAAAAGGAGCGGCGCGCCGAGCTTCGGCCGCCATGAGAGAGGGAGGGAGTTTCAGACGAAGAGCATGAAGAAGACAGAGTGAGAGCGCGTGTGGCGTGGGCGAGGGAGTTTTGGGTTTTTATTAGGCGCGTTTCCGACCGTTGCGACGACGACCGACGTTGTCACGGGCAGGCGCGCGGTGACCGCGGGGCAGTCGGGGTGGCTTGGCACGCACGCTGCGGGCAGGCACAGGTGAGAGATGGTTGATCCTCTGGAAAAATTTGCTAAGCCATCCCCAATGAGCCACACCAGCGCAAGCACTCAACATGCTATGCATGGTGTACCCATCCAGCGCAACATGTATGTAAGGCATTGCCTGTAGAAATCTCGGCAAATTTGAGGAGGCCTTTAAATTGATTTTGCGGCCTGTTGACACCTAAATTTTGGCGACCCATTTAGACATTTAAAAAATTATGAGTTAATTTTATCTCTGAAAAAATAAAATCACATGGCATATAGTTTAGGAATATTTTTGTTTATTTTATTGGACTGATGGCGAGTGCAAAATTTTTCACATATTCCGTTCAGATTCTTCACACATTTAGGCAATATACACCAAAGGATGTATTTTCAAGCAAAAAGGAAAATTTTGGATGGGATATTTGATAAATACAAAAGGTAATATTGCGCGGGGTGCAACGATATATTCAGTGGTATTTTTTATGAGCAAAATTAGAGAGTAAAATATACCACGAAGATCCAATTTTTTGGCTTATAAAAGGGACCGCGTAAGACAAAGTTAAAGGGGGAGGCCACACCTATTGACACATACGGCCACGCAATTGAGAAGACACGGTTGCAGAAAACATGAGAGAGGGTGAGGGGCGTTCAGCCAACCATCACATGTCGAGCCTCTCGTGGTTGCGACCTTGTTGACCTTGCCACTGACCTTCACATCGGCTGTTGCCGTTCGCCGTCACGAGACGGTAATCCATTGCCGCGCCTGCCTTCCGACAACAAGGTGGCCTTGCCATGATATCTCCAGAAGGCTACGAGATCTACGTCGGCTCGTTGCTTCCTTCCTGTTGAGCCTACGTCATTGTCGCTGCTCCTCGTGTGGCCAGGGCTACCAATTCCACGGTAATCATCAAGGAGTACAAGTGTTCAATAATTGCTCCAGAAGATCTTCGTGGTCTTTTGGTCAACATCTTGCAGTCAAAAAAAGAAGAGTAACAAGCGTCCATAAGCAAAGGGAGAAGAAGACAAAGGAGGAGTCTTTGCTTCGTCCAATAGGAGGGGGGGGGGGGGGGGGGGGGGGGGCTTTGTTTCTCTTCCCTGGTCAACACCGAGCACACAATAATCCAGAGAGAGAATAGAGGCTAGAGCGAGGTATTTTCTTCGCGGTCTCGGCTTCACGACTCCTCCCACCGCGATGCTGTGCTCCTGCTAGCTACAGCGCTTCCCGTATTGGACCGAGTGAACGAGCCGCAGTCCTGATCTTCACCACCACCAACCGTGATCTACTCTAGCTACTTGTGAACAGCAGTCCAAGAGTCCCTCAGTTGGCCTTCTCAACATCGACGCCGATCCTTGCCTCGTTTCACTGAGTTGTTGTTTATTGCTGAACCGTTGCAATTTCGGCGAGTTCATCGGGATTAATATCCTAGACGATTCCTTGTGTTCTCAGTCTCTTTTGCAGGTTTACCGGTGCTTTTGTCCACGACCAGCAACAAAACCGTGGCGTCCCACGAATTCAAAAAGGGAACAAAGTTGAGAAAAACCACGGGTGTAAAAGATTGATGAGCTTGAAGAAAGTAATCCGTTTTGGTAGAAAAGGTCACAATTCGGCCAAATAAGGGCAGGCGGTGGATTTGTCTTCTCTTGAATTTTGTCTAGATTTGACAATTTGTGGGTTTTGTGATTTTACTCCATGCAATAAGAAGGATTACTTTTTGGTCAGCAGATCGTAAAAGATGTTTACTCACTATCATATTCGACACAAGGACCCAGGAACATGCTTCCTTCGAAATAGTGGATTTTGTCTCCACGTTCAATAACCTAGGCGGAGCTCCTGCACTCGTCCGAAGCCCCGATGCTGCCATTCCCGCTCGTGTCCGAACCGAGTTGATTTTACGAACTTTCTATTCTTGTAGGTTCATTGGCCGTGAGCCCGTCATCGTCCTTCTTGACGCAAACTGTTATCCATGAATCCTTCACGCTAGTCCCATTGCGGAAACTAATCATCCGCCCATGGCTGCTCGTCTCCGCATCTAGCCGAACACAACCACGCACCGCCGTCACCCATTGAGCGGATTCCGTTCGGTTCAAATTTGGTAGCATTATTTACGGAATCAAGTAATTATCTTATCTAAATTTGATTTGGATATTTTATTGCCAAATATATGTCTATTTATATTTAGTTCCATATCCGTGAGTGATAAACATAACTTTCAATTAGGATTTATTTCCTAATTCGCAACCGCACTATGATTTTTTTATTCCATCTATAAGGCTTTAGATGGAATAATTAATCAAGCGGGAATAAAATCGATATCTTGATCTTTAAGGCTTAAGATCAATTTATCGATTTATTTAGCAAAGCAATCAGGTTTGATAGATATCGTTTTCAAACTCGATATTTGGATAATATCTTTGATGGATTTGGTGTTTATCTTTTAGTTGTTCTATTTATCCCGAAAACACAAAAGAAAAATTGCATTTGCATTCCATATAGATTAGAATTGATTGCATGGTAGATTAGTTTTTTTTTTTAAATGCATGTTTAGAAGGCATTTAGAATAGAAAGCATTTCACTTTAGTTAGATTTTTATTTTAAGTGATTTTCATAAAAAAATACAAAAAAATCAAGTGCATGTCATTTAGAATTAGATTCATGAAATGCATGCCATTTAGCGACTGTTATTAGGTCCATTTAGCTAGAAATTACATGTCATTAGAGTTAGTTCATTTAGTTAATATTGCATGATTTTCATTAATTAAGTGAAAATAAAAAAAAGAGAAATTGCTTGTTAATTAGAAACCATATCTAGGGTTATTGATGTGGATTTTAATTTAACATTGCAGATGCTTTCGTTACTACGAGGTAAGTCCTGCATTTTCTATTTGCTTTATTGGGTGTTAAATTGATGGATTGCGCACCCGCATGATCGCCTCGCATGTTAGGGAAATGAATTTAAAATCAATTTAAGCTGCTTGCCAAACATTTTTCAAAATAAAAAAAATGATACCGAAAGGGTATTAGAGAAATCTAATGTAACAAATTCCCCGTACCCATAGTCTCTGGTTCGTAGGAGTAAAGTGAAACTCCCGTTACTTTACTTGGGTTTCTAATTGACCCACCAAAAAATAGATTAGTGGCGACTCCTGATTAAAAAATCAATTGCATATTAAGAACTTGAACTTAAGTCGCGAATTGGTATGGGCTTGGGAGACCCCGAATTAAGTCCAGGCTTAATAATCCATTAGCCAAATTTTAGGTGGTTCACTCGAAAAATTGGTCGCGACACTGCCACCGCCCTTCGATTTAGGGAATTGCATGGAGATAGATCCTAAACCACCACAGGCCCCACATCTTATAAGGGATTTTCATCCTCGTCTTCGCGGCCAGACTCACACAGAGACTGAGACGAACCGAGGTAATCAGTGCCGACATCGTTGCGAGTTGAATACAGAGAAATAAATCTTCGATGGCGATTGTGTATGGCGAAGCGTTGTGGTAATTCGCTGGGGAGATCATCTTTGACTGGTCCGTGCCGTTCCGGGTGTGATCTTATTATGCTTTGGCTTTTTACTCGACTTCTCCCGCGTAAACTTTGAAGTCCAGGTCACGTTCGCCACATTGGATAGAGAGGTCTACGTGCATATAATGATTTTGGATTTGTCGTCAACTTCAAGGTGACAGAGGTGGTGGAGATGAACAAGCAAATAATAATAATCTGCAGGTCATCCATCGCATTTCCATTTTTTGATAGGCATGTTGCGATGGGCAAAAGAAGAGGAAGATTCGGGATTCATGGAGGACATCTCAAGGACCGTTGATGGTGAACCACCACAGGCAGGTACTTCCTCCGACTTTGACTCATTGTTACACGGATAAATACTTCAAATTGTTGGAAAATATGGCTTCGAACTGGGTAGAACAATGAAGTCGGATCTTTAGAGTATGTCACAACCTAAATTCGAGTGCACCACCTAAATTTAGGCTAATGGATTACTAGGTTTTTAAACTTAGCCCGGGCTTTCCTAAGTCCATACCAATTCGTGATTTAAGTTTCAAATATTTAACATGCAAATGATTATTATCTAAGAGTCGCCACTAATCAGTTTATGGTAGGTCGATTAGATACTTAAATAAAATAATTGGAGAATTATTTTATTTCTATGAACCAGAGACTATGGGTACGGAGACTTGGTTACATTAGATTTCTCTAATACCCTTTCGGTACCATTCTTTTTACATAAAAATAAAAATCAACTCTTGTCCTAACTCTATATTTCACTTCTCTATGTGGTCAAACACGAGAATGTCAAGGAGCATCACACATAACTTGCAAAAAGACGACAATGTTAGTATGTAGATGAAAAATCGATCTTTCAATGAGGTCGCCTCTTACAACAAAATCGAGATGACGATTCATGCCCCATAGTCCCTATTATGGGATTTTGGTATTTCACCAAGATTAGTCATAAGAGAAGGGACATCATTAAAAGATTGATCGACGGCTATCAATCGAATGTTCACTCTATTCCAAAAGTTTTATATGTAAAAGTGGCATTGATTTTTGAAAGAAGTGACTTCTATTCTGAGAAATTTGTACGTCAAATGATTTGCATTTCAGACCCAAAATGTGGGAATGAGAGAATTTGAGTAAAAATGCAATTTTAAATTTTGTGCCCCAATATATAATCGCAACTTGAATTCTTTTTTTTTTTTCTTTTCAAAATGTGATTTTGAGCCCATAACTAGGTCAAATCAAAGTGTTTAGAATTTGCATTTAATGTTCACTTATCAAGAGTGATTGACAGTTTTTTCAATTGCCAGTTTTTTCAATTATAAGCCTACATAATTGAGGATATTCGATTGGTCTTTGCGAATTTTTAAATGAAAATTGAATTAAAAAAAAGCAAATAAAAAGAAGAATGATACTTATAGTGGGGGACGACTTTTCTCTCTCTCTCTCTCTCTCTCTCTCTCTCTCTCTCTCTCTCTCTCTCTCTCTCTCTTTTAAAATAAAAATTGCATAGACATACACATGAGATGTGGTTCAATTTTTACTCTATAAAGCCCAAAATGAAGGCATAAAATCACCTGATCAAACCAACAAGATCGCAGCTAGGTCGTGTTTCTCATGACTCCGGTTTCGTCAAAGAATCGACTCGTGTCGCGTGGTTGTAGACCAGGGTGGGGACCTTTGACATCAAGAAAGAAATTTCGAGGTTGAGATAGGCGACTCGTACTACATAATTGTAGTCAGAGTGGTATCTACCTCAACACCATCCTAAGTGATCCTATGCGACCCAAGTTCGGCAGCATGTAGTGTGTCATGGTGTAGTGCAATGCAGGGAACATAGACATTACAATTTATAAGCAAGCAACACTTCATAATTTCAAAACATAAACATTCATTCCCAACTCCACACCTGCAAGACAAGGGGTTAACAATCACTCATCCCCTTATAACTCCAACCTGCAAAAACATTTAGCACTCGCTTTAGGGACGTACCTAATATTCTCGCTACCAAACAAAAATATTTTTTGAACAAGATAGATTTAGGCCTAAGTCCTCTAAGGTTTAAACTAAGTTCCCAACGGAGTCGCCAAACTATTGCGACATACCCCTTGGGGGGAGGAATAGGTTTAGGGGTATTGCCTAAAGGACGTGCCTATGGTCCAAGATTAGGCTTGAGCTCTCCTAAGCCCATACCTCATGCGACATTGGGGTACTCTTAAAAATTTCGCAATAAGGAGTCGCCACTAGCCTATTGGGGTCGGCTAGAAATCAAGTGAAATATGAGAGTATACCTCACTTCCTACGCAACCAGAGAATCTAGGGTCAGGGACTTGATTACACTAATTGACCAATTACTGACCTTTCGATACCTAATCTTATTCATTTTAGAAGAAAAGATTTTTGTCAGGCAATTTGGATTGATTTTACATCTATCCATTGACATGCGAAGTGATCATGCGGGTGCGCAACAATTAAAATAATAATTATAGCTATCAATATCTTAATTGCAGTAAAATTGAACACGTGTAATTAAACATTCGCAAACGTGATTAAATATGCGAATTAAACATGCGATATAATCAATATATGAGCGAATAAAGGCCTAATTACACTAAAAAGGCAATACATAGCAAATCCTAACAAAACCCTACAATTTTTGGATTTTCGAAATTTTTTTAATTAATTATTTTTTAAAATAGAATATTTATTTATTTATTTATTTATTTTAGGCTAGATCGGGTCAGGTCTGGTTTGACCTGACTCGAGTTAGGCCCAGTCGGCGCGGGTTGGGTTTGGTCCAGTTGGGGGTCGGGTCGGTTGACTCGCCTGAAAAAGAGGAGGCCCGATCACGGGTTAGGCCCAATTGACGAGCCCAACTCCTTTTGCAAAAGGGGTCCCTGTGAGCCCAATCGACGAGCCCAACCGACTTGTGGGGCAAGATGGGTCGATTGGGCTAGATCATGGAACTGGCTCGGCTTGGCCTAGCCCCTCCTCTAGTCTGCGACTTCCTAGTCGCGACCAGAGGAGGGGATGCCATGCCCAGTTCTCTGGCTTAGGCATGGTGGGCGCCGCCTCAGATGGGGCAGAGGACAATGTTCGTCCTTCGGCCAGACCACGACGTCCCCTTTGGCAGCCAATTGCTCTCGCAGGATCTCAAGAGAGGGGACCAAGGGCTAGCCTTCAACTCGGCATTTTAGAGAGTAGGTGGTGTGCGCTAGAGGAGCTAGTGATTTTTGGCTCGGCCGAGGCTCGAGCACGAACTCAGAGAACTAACTAGGCAAGCCTATACACCAAAGATTGCAAAAGGGGATAGACGGGGGTTGGAGCTCGCCTGAACTGGTTAGGATGAGCTCTGGCCAGCTCAGTTCCGAAGACACACACTAAGTGCTCAACTAAATGCTTACCTGAGCTCTAGCGGAAGTGGCGGTTGCAGTGGCTAGGCGACGAGTTGGCGGTGGTAGCGGTGGGTCATTGGCATTAGGCTCTAGTAGTAGGAACAATGGTGGGTCAGTGTTGAGTTAGCAAGCTCGGGATAACGGAGCTCGCAGTTGGGGGTGCTCGGCACGGCTCCTCGTCACAAAGTGGGGAGGGAGCAGCGGTGTGTAGCTCGTGCTAAGCGAAGACGAAGGCTCAGCAAGGATCAACAAGCAGCATGTCGGGACGGAGGGCAGCACGTCGATGAGGCGTCGCGGCCGTTGAGAGCACTGTGGCAGGGGTGGTGATGTGGGTCCCGGCCAAGGCTTGGCTAGCAAAACTCTCGTTCTCGTTGCCCTTTGTTCTCCCCTTTCTTTTACCCTGTTCTCGGTCCTCTCCTCGCTCTGTCTTTTTCCTCCTCCTCCCTTTTTCTCTCTATTGCCCCCTATTTCTTCTGCCGCTTGCTTTTTGTTTTCCTCTACCCAATGACCTCCGCTCCTTTGCTTTTTCTTTTCCTCCTTCCCCAAGTCTTGCGCGTGAAGGTGGCTAGAGGAGGAAGAGGTAGGGCGTGTGCCGGGCCGAAGGGGAGAGGAGGCTGGGCTGCGTAAGGGAGGGAGGAAAAAAGGAGGGGCGGGTTGGGCCAAGGCCATATTCGGTCTGACCCGGCCCCTCTCGCGTCCTTTTTTTTTTCCTCTTTTTTGTGTATTTTTGTTTTGTTGTTATTTTTTTCTTTTATCATTTAAAAATAGGTGTCAACAGGCATTCTATCATACAAATTGAGGGGTGAGAAGAAACCTACTGGATGCAATAACCAAGAACGGTCATTACGTTGAGCTTGGCTTGACCCTTCTCCATTTCCAAATACATTGACTTGATTGCTTGTGGTGTGATTGTAAAGGATGTGTTATGTGCCCCATTGAAGGTTTACATATAAATGTCTAAAGTCTGGTGTTTTTGGAGTGAGTAAATCGGAGATTACAAAAAATGAATAGTAATTGACTTGCTACATATTCATACTCAGCTCTTCATACACTTACCAAGATTTTTTCTTGTTACCATTATTTCACAGGTCTCCATCGAAATGCATGTTTGCTTTACTAGGTAGGACAATAAGCACTCATGGATATAATGGTATAATTTGAGATTTTCCTACCATAATTTGAGCTTTTTTTTTTTGGAGTTAATGAGATAAGCTTACTTCTTTTTCTTTGGCAAGAAATGAGAGCGGAGCCTAAGAGTTATACCATTACTCTCCTAATAAAACTTAATCCTATATGATCTCTTATCAATAAAGGAAGTAAATCTCTTGACGGCCTATCTAATGCTAGAGTGTCATTTACATTGTCAAGCCTTGTTGACGGCAGGTGGAGGTTGCCGGCCCTAGATGAGGGCAGCCATTCGTCAGATTAGGTGGCGCGAGGGCGGCCCCTAAGGGCGTCCTTCACTTGAGGTTGGCATAAGGAAAAGGGAAAAAAAAAGAAAGAAAAAATAAATGATAGCAAGAGAAAAGGAAAAAATAAAATAAAATAAAGAAGGAAAAGATAAAAATAACATAAATTTTTTAAAAAATAGAATACTATTAAAAGTTGTCTACATTAATGTCAATCGTGTCACGTATGACGACCACAATTGACGACTACATTAATAATTTTGATCAAAACTGGTTGGATGGACATTGCCATTGCCTAGAGCTAGCGAGTTGATCCTCACCTAGCCACCGCGAGGTCGCCTCACTTGGCTGGGTAAGGTCGACCTTGTCGGCCTTGGTCTCTGGTTGGTCGTCAGCCATTGTCGAGGCCTAGCAACTGGTTAGAGGAAGTAGAAACAAGGGAAAAAAGAAAAGGAAAAATCTCAAAAAAGTTAGAAAAATCTCAGAAAAAAGTTAAAAAACTAAAAAAATTCTCGTCACAAAAAAATTTGAGTCATACTAATCAGTTCTTCTTCTAAAAAATTAATCTAGGGAAAAAAATAGAAAAAAAAATTATTTCGAAAAAAAAATATTCTAGAGAATAGAAATGTTACTAAATACACTTTAACAGTATCTCATTGTTCCCGTGATGCTAATGCCTTTATGGACTGGATTGCTAAGGTCCATCGACAAAATTCTCTTCCCCTTTAATGATCCACAAGCCTCCTGTGGCCTTTTTGAAATATCCTTTAGTCAGAAACTTTCGTGTTTTGTTGAGGTTTCAACCGTGAATGAATGCATTTCAACCAAAAAAAATAAACATCCATTCTACAACTTCTTCGTTTTTTTTTTTTTTTTTTTAAAGTTTAAAACTCACCGCTTGACATCGTGGGGCCAAACTTCCAATGTGGGCTTGGAGAGGTTTTTCCGGCATATGATGAATTTGTCGAGAGATAGGAATGAGAATCTGGTGTTTGGTGGGAGTTTTCAACTCGCCTAATTTCTTTGCATGCACGCAAAACGTGCCCATCCACGAGCATCGATCGAGGATAACAAGCCTTCGACTCATTGATCAAGTATATCAATCATATCTATGTGGGACATTCAAAAGTTTTCGTATCCGCCAGTGAACATGCTACCCTCACAACATAGCATTATATAAAAGCACTTTTGGTGCCTATCTTTTTAGACTAGATAGATTATATTTGGTTTATAATCCACTCTAGTGTAAGCGAAACATTATCTTATTGAAAACATTAATTATGGAAAAATAAAAATAGATAGCACCTCTAAAAATTGCGGATTTCGGGAATAATCCAAACTCATTGAGATGACAACAAAGTGAAATTTGAATATTGTAGTAACTCGATATGTTAAGGAAGAATGTGTTTCGACAAAAATTAAGGATACGATTGTTGTGTGCACATATTTTTATTTTTCTCCGAAAGTAGGCTCTGACCCATCCAACGTTTAAGAGTTAATTAAAAATCATTTAAAAGATAATACCCATCATAATACGCCCCCCCTTTTTTTAATCACGCTTTGAATTGATATCAACTGTTTTATAAATGTTAGTCAATTCTGCCCGTGAGATTTATACAACAGCAGCTAAACTATGAGATTTGTAGCCTAACATTGATTTTTTACTTCGAGACAATGAATTGCAGTGAACAAGAGCGACGATGAACTGCACATAATCAATTTAAGAGTTACACATTTGAGAGAAAGAGCGGTTTGTTTCTGTTAAGTTAACCTTAATGAATGAAGAATTGGCGATAGCTTCAAAGGAGTCGGTTACTTCATCTTCTTTGACTAACTTAAGCCTCCAATCCACTAACTCTTGCTCGATGATTAGCCAATTTCTCGCCATAGAACAATTCCGTCGCAGTATGCGAATGTTTCAACCACCGCAACCGTTTTGCTTCATCAATTTCGAAATTCGGATTTGCTGATCTTGTGGAAATTCAATCTTTCGAAGCTCCTCCATCACCTTCGCAATGCCGCTGCTCCTTGTGATAATCCCTACTTTGGAGACGTGTATTTGGACTCTCCTCATTCTTGTCGGTGTTGATAGTTAATTTTGACGACCCATTTGATTACTCATTGCATAGAAAAATTAAGGATGGACCCTGTCCTCTAAATAAAAATATTATTAATTTTCATCATAGATATGAGGAGCATGTTCATAATAGATTCGTCCACATAAATTGCACTCGAGCAGGTCGTGGATGGCATTCGAATTGGGCTCACTAGTTGAGTGAATTTGAACTCAGATTCTGAATTTTATTTAAACTTCTGAGACCAATCCGTCATAAGCCTGGCCCTCTTTAATGAAGTTAACGGATATAATTATGATAAAACGGAAAAGAGAATTTCTATATATTTTTATGTTTATAATATTGATGATACATGAGCTTATTTGTAGACTGTTCTAGACAACTATTTAAAATAATAAAATATTACAATATCAAATAAAATCAATTAGAATCAATAAGGAAAGATAAATATCTCTAACATTAACTGCCAATGGAGAAAGTGACGTTCTTGGCAAGCAGGAGAAATCAGAAGATAAGGCAAAAATAGAAGCTCTATGATCTTCAAGAAAAGAGGAAAGCACATTAAGATATCCTCTTTGCTTGAACCGAAGCTTCGCGATCAGGAGGAGTTCATTTCTTGGCTGGAAAAGACAAGAAGACTTTGAGGGAATGAAAATTCTATGGGAGAAGGCTCGAAAAAAGATTTGGTGGAATTTCTTTTGGGGAAATAGGGCTGAAGGAAGAAAGGAAAAAAAATCGACGACATTTTGTGGAGAAGAGATCCATTTCCTTCGAAAAGTCTGGATGGATTAGGATTAAGGTCAAGAGACATCCTTTTCCCAATAATCACCATCACTCACAATGCAAAATTCGCGGTAAAAACATTATCTGAAACTAAATTGATAGGCTCATATTTGAGACAACCAACTATTTTGGGACATTTCTCGAAAAAATGACCTCAATTAAGGCCTTTATTAAAAAAATTCCCTACCTTAATTGTTGAGTGATCCAAAAGAATGGTGAATAAAATCAGAAATGGAACTTTAATATCTTTGAATTTCCCATGTCTCAATTTCAATACTTCATTTTTCTTGTCAACCTAAAGTATACCCAGTTAAGGTATTCAAACTATGTTTTGAATTTCTTCGCCATCAAATTCAAAGACGTGAGGTGATATTGGTTGTGTCACTCTCTTGGGAATTCGTCTTTTAAGTTTAGATATCGAAATTTTTATTCTCTTATCCCTCCTCAATCGTTTGTCTATTCTGTGCATAAGGAATATGACCATAGCCTTTGATTACTTTCGATTAACCATTCGAGATTTTCGAGACCACGGAAAAAGTCAAATATTCAACAGCATGAGCCCATTTTATTAAGAGAAAAATTCCCATTTTATTTTTGCTTCCTCTGCTCTCATAGAGGCACAAAACTCACATACATCAATGGTCCTAATCTGCAACACACATGCATTCGTTATTTATCAAGGCGAGATGTTACCCAGGAGGACAAACTCCGATACAAAGGTCTCCCTGTCCTTTTCGAATAAGCATGTGTTCCCAGCCTCCTTCTCCTTTTGGTCCTACTCTTGTTTGAGCATGTGAGACGACAAGACCTTAAAGGAAGGAAAATGTGGAGGAACTCATTAGTGTAGTTGTACGTATAGAAATGATAATAGTAATGGAGAGATGAAAAGAAACTTACTGGAAGCGATCGCCAATAGAAAGACCAGTGCACTGAGTTTGACTTGAGCCTTCTCCATTTTAAAGTGTATTTGGCTTGATTGATTGATAGGGTAAGATTGTGAAAGATATGTCTTGTGTGTCCCATTGAATTGGGTTTATATAGATGTTTAAAGTTCAATATTTTTGTAATTTGAGTAAATGCAAAATTAAAAAAGGAAAAGGAATAGCAATTAGCTTGCTATGTAATCCTATTCAGTTGCTAATATAATTACCGAGTATCTTGCTTTACCAGGTAAGACAATAAGTAATCAAGGTATCCAATTAGATATGTCGAGATTTTCTTACCATAATTTGTGCATTTCTCAGAGGTAATGGGATGATTTGCCTTTCTTTTTTGGTAACAAACAATTACTATCCCAATAAAACTTAATCCTATCTGATCTCTTACCAATAGATCAAGTAAATCTATTGGTGGCCTATCTATTGGTAGAGTGTACCCAAAATATGGCTTGTATAGCACAAGCAAGTGAACATCACGTGTGATGGGTATAAATAGTCATGTGCATACTGCATGGGTATAAATAGAAAGTGTGCTAACTTATCGACGATTATGGAGATAAATATATGTCAATTGACAATGGTATACATTGATGCAATGTGTTCAATTGTCGAAATACAACGACGGACCATAGACAATTGTTAATATGAATATTAACAATATTTATCAAAATAATATATATAAGCTGCTTTGAAGTTTAAGATCAATAAAACGAAAGGCACACAATTTTAGAGGGAATAGTTACCGTTCAAAGACCAAGTCATCCGATGAATCAATTGAGACTAGAGGCATGGCTATGTAGGGAGCAATTATCATTTAAAGACCAAGTCATTTGATGGATCAATTGGAGTCAATGACACATTTTTTGAAAGGGATAATTACCACTTAGAAGCAAGATCATGAAGTATGCACCGATTACAAGAAATCACGTCATGGAATAGCTTGTGCACGTGAAATTTAGGAACACGGAGATAATGGGCAAGAATTATTCAGGAGATTGTAACCACTAGGAATCGTCGAAAAGTAATCACATTAACCATTATACATATTGTTAGTCACCAACTAGAAAGCCCCCGTATATCAAGCAAAATATTATCTTGCAATTATCTCTATCTTTCCTGCACTGCACTTTAAATTTCTTAGTTGTAGCTCTTAGGTTTGCATCGTCGATTAAATTCCGACGTGTATCCATATCTTAGTGTTGTCTCGTCAATCAAATTCTGACATTGTATCCCTGTGTTCTCAAGTTATGTCACCGACTAAGTTTAGCATAATTTGTCCATGTTACATTATTGAGTCCATAATTTCTTAGTCTTGCCATTGATTAAATTTTGGCTCGACCAAGAGCTGTGTAGTGTTGTTTGAATCGAAGAAATCAATTTCCTTTCACATGAGATATCCTTTATCCTAAGTTAGTGATTAATCATCAAAGGGTTGACTTTGGACAAAAAAAATTTAAAAATTGAAAAATCCACAAATCACTTTATTTTAGCTTCAATTTGATTTTGGCTATAAAATTTCTCAAAAATCAATTGGGGATCTATTTTTCCGAATTTTTCAGATTTAGGTTCAAACTAAAAAATGAAATTACTTCAATTTTAGTTGTATTTTGACTTAGCTTCTTTTATAACATTTAACATAAAGGTCATTTTAAGATCACTCGTGTGACTATTTTGGTAATTTGGGATATCGAGGTAAAAATTTCCATTTTTAGTCATAATCAAGAGTTTCGATCAATTTCCGACGGGCCCACTTTGGACACCTCATTGGGTGGCATGACCTCAATTTGGATTGAGGCCCAACAAAATGGCCTTGATTATCTCCCCAGTGACGTGCTCCCTTCCCTAGTCAATCATGTGATCTTCATTCCTTTTCTTTTTTTTCTCCTCTTCTTCACGTAACAAATGTTGGAAAAGGTTCGTTATACCCACCTACGAATTCCTTTCGTCTTGTATCACAATTCTGGAAGCACGCATTTTAGATGGATCACTCAAAAAGTTAGATTGGAATATGTACAACTCTAGAAAAAATAATATTATATATCAAAAAAAGGCTTTAACGTGCCATTTTTAAAATGAAAATTTAACTTTTGAAGTGTGCAAAGACGACTTCATTTATAGCCACAAATTAAGACATCTTGGCATAAACTCCGTTGTATTTAGATGCACATCTCAAGAATTACATAGAAATCTCCAAATAAACATGTCTCGAGTGAAAAGTCAAGATTCATAATTTCATACACAACGTCATGCTTAGAACTAAAGGAAACAAATGTTAGAACTTGGAAGACATTGATTGCTGTAAAAATAATTTTTATAAGTACTCTTTATAGTATAAGTAGTAATTATTATATGATGAAACCAGAATGGACCTTTTTTTTTGGGTCGGTAAACCAGAATGGACTTGAACTAAAGATACAGTGTAGGAAAACATATTTTGTAATACAATAACACTTGGAGGAGAACTTTACAAAGAGAAGGATAACTAGATCATTTTAGCAGAATTATTATGTGTAGAGATGAGCATGATTCCACAATATAATCGGGAATTGGTCTGGTTCCATTGTAAATCATTCATCAACACAAACTATGTTTCAACTTTCTTTGTAGTCAAATTTGAAGGCGTGAGGATCTTGGGTTTGCCACTCTTCCGGGACCTCATCTTCTCTTATCTATTGTTAATTGTCCGTCCGACCTATACACCATCACTATTGTTTACCTTGTTATAAGATACTAAGATGCAATCAATCAATTTTGACTGTTGGAAATTTTCAAGATAGTCCAAAAAATCAAATACTCAATAATATGAATCTATTTAACTAGGAGGAAAATTCGCTTTTTTATTTTTGCTTCCTCTGCTCTCACAGGCACAAAGCTCACATACATCAATGGTCCTAATCTGTAACACATGCATTTGCCATTTACCAAGGCGGGATGCTGCGGAACAGGACAATGTCCAACACATGTTTCTCTCGGTCCTTTCCGAATAGCCGAGTGATCCCAGCCCTCTCCTGTATATGTGCTTTCAAGATATATAATGTATTTCTTTTTCTTCTTTTTTTTTTTGCTTTTCTGTATTTAGATTATTGGCACATGCATGTCAAACAAAAATCCGCCTGTTGACCCACCACTTCCGACAGACACTTTGCCAATTGATCAACGAGATTCACCGGAACAATGGGAATGACGGTCCCCAACCAAAATAAAAATTCAATGGTATTATAAAGAAATTGTCAATATAGATGTACCGTATAGGAAATTATTCATATTCCTTAAGTACAGGTAAGGTAGCAGATTTACTGTTTTGTTCACATACAAGTTAGTTCATAGATTATATAAAAATGTTTAATGTTATCCTTCAATTAATTTAAGTATATAAATAATATTAGACATTTTCATATAATTCTAAAGCTAGATTGAACATGTATCAAAAGTTTATGGATCATATTGAACAAATTGAAAGTTCATGAACGGCATTGTATATTGAATTAAAATTCATAGACCACATTTAACAAATTAAAGGTTGAGAAATCACATTAAAAATTACAAATTATTTGTGTTATTTTCCCTTATTTATTTTGTTGAGGAAAGTAATTTTAGTTTTATCACTTTATTTATTCTAATGTTATGGTCGAGAGTTACCTCAAAATTGAGAGAGTGAGGGAGGGGAAAAAGATTTACGTATTGACATTTATGTTACACGAGCGTAGAAATTGTGAGGGAAAGATGGGAAAAGAAAAGGGAGGGGGGAATTGGTGCAAAGAAGTGTCTACCGTCCATGTGTCTCGATCATTTCATACGATGAGAAAAAATAAAAAAAAATAAATGAAGAAGAAGAAGAAGAAAAATGATAGAAAAGCTCTTTATATTCTTGATTTCTAGGACTACTTACCCATGTTTCCGTGAATTCAACAACACAATTTACTATGCCATTCAAAAAATTATTAAGATAATCATTATTAAATATAATCACTCACTGGAAAATCACTATCTTTTAGACATTTTATTTGTGTATTCAGGTCATTATCTCTAGAATTTCGATGACCTAACATGAAATTGAAGAATAACATAGTAAAAGGGAATATTTTTCTCTAGTTTTTTTGGACTCTAAATCACAAAAAAAGAGAGATTTGAAATTATATATCAATGTTGATGGGCATTTTGTTGGAACAATGTTCATATTCGAGCACAATAAGGAAATTAGAGAAGCAACAATTTGCACATCATCAATTAAAAGTTCCCAAAAGACGAAAACATAGGAACTCAGTAATTAAAAAGGAAAAAAAAAAGAGCATTTATTATGTATCAGTATTTACACAAAAAATTGGAAAAACCATCCCTCTCGATGGTTTTTTACCCGTTATTCTCCAACAGGAAATATATCAAAGAATCTCCTTATATCCAAAAACAAAAACCAAAAAGAGGACTATTTCTTCCCTCCCCTCTAATTCTTTCCTTTTTCCCCTTTTCGCCCCGGATTTCCCTCCTTTTTATATTTCCCGCCCACTGCGCTTCCGATCGTTACGACGACGACGACGACGACAGACTCAGGAGCACTCTCGCCGTGACAGCCTCGCCGCACGCAGCTCAGTCGCGGTGGCCGGGCCCGCGCGCCGCCGTGCGCAGGCACAGGTGCTGCGCGGCAGCAGCACCGCCCCCACCTCCCACTTCCCGCACCGCCCGCATCGTCGCCGCGGCGGTCTCGTGGATTCCGCCTCCGCGTCGCCTTCTCCCGCAGCCGCCGTACCGGGGCCGTTGCTCCCGCAGCAGGACTCCGCGTCGTCGACCACGCCGCCGCCGCCACCGCCGCGAGAGAGGACGCGCTGGAGGGTGGAGCGGAGGGAGTCGGCTTCGAACTCGTTGTCCTGTGCGAGGCCCCGCCACATCTGGCTCTCCATCGCCAGGATCTTCAGTTTCTCTTGGAGCAGACCGTTCAACTTCCCGATTCTCTGGATTTCTCTGTCTTTCTTCTTCAGTTTTCTCGCGAACGCCTGTGTCTGCAGACACGTCCAGAACAGGAAAGTTGTCAGGAAATTTCTAATTTTCCTATTTCCCTTTCAACAATAAGTAATTTCTTGACGCAATTCGTGAAAATTTAATATTTCTTCGCCGGGAACAGAGCCGACATTGTTAATGTTTTCTGGATTTTTATTTTCTTGAAATCTCAGAACAAGTGTAAGAACCCTAATCAAACCATCAAAAAATAAAATTATTGAAAGAGGAAGGGAGAAAAAGGGTCTTACATGTTGCGAAATCAAACAGTCGATCTCCGATTCGCGACCTTGGATCTCGAGCCCCACCTCGTGCCCCAGAAACGGCGACGCCTTGCTCATCTTGTGAGGAGGATTGCGACTCGCCGGGAAGCCATCGCCGTTCAAGTGGTCGTCGCCGATCGCGTGGTCTCTGGACCGCTTGTGGTGGCTCCTGGGGACAGAAACGGCGGCGTTGTAGTCGCTGGTCGATCCGCTGTCGGATTTCACGGACGATTTCGCCGTGCTGAACTCCGGGACGACGCGAAGTTTCAGGCGGCGGCGAGACGGACGCGAGATCGGGTCGGGCGTCTCCGTCTCCGTCGACGGCAGAGGGATGAAGTCCTCCGCATGGGTGGGGTAGGAGCGGATCGCGCAACGGTACTTCCTCGTCGCGATGGAATTCCCGAAGAATCTGCAAAAGAACCGAACCGATTGGAACTAAGCTCGAATGAAAAGCAGAGAGAGAGAGAGAGAGAGAGAGGAGAGAGAGAGAGAGAGAGAAATAACCCAAATAGCTCACGATATTCAAAATCGAACAGAGACCCACGAATGAAGTTCGACGAATACCTGTTCACGATCATCCGAGCGGGAAAAGGATCGGCGCGCCGAGCTTCGACCGCCATGAGAGTCGCTTCAATTTTAGAGAGAGAGAGGGAGAGGGAGAGGGAGTTTCAGACGAAGAGCATGAAGAAGAGAGTGAGAGCGAGAGCGCGTATGGTGTGGGCGAGGGAGTTTTGGGTTTTTATTAGGCGCGTTTCCGACCGTTGCGACGACGACCGACGTCGTCACGGGCAGGCGCGCGGTGACCGCCGGGCAGTCGGGGTGGCTTGGCACGCACGCCGTGGGCAGGCACAGGTGGCGGCACGGCGGCAGCACCCCCGACTTCCTCCTCCTCCTCCTCCTCCTCGCGCCGTACGCCCTGCACCTCCACACCACCGCCGTCGCCGCCGCGAGAAGCCGCCGCTGCTCCCCCTCCGGGGATAGCTGCTCCCGCAGGCGGACCCCGCGCCGGCGCAGGCCAGATCTGGTCCTCCATCAGAAAAGACTTAAAACTTTCCATCGGAGCAGCCAATTCAAGTTGCCAATGGAGGAGGAGAAACCCTCGAAATTCTCGCAAAGCTTTGGGAGATGGAGCTAATGACGCTGCCATTGATCACCTCTCTCTCTCTTGAAGGAAAGGAAGGGAGGGGCAGCATGGCAAGAAAGGTGATGTCCATATCTCAAAATCCCACCATCAACGAGTGCATTAGAATTCAAATAAATGTACGACACTACATTTTTTTAACACCTCGTGGGCCCCTTAGGAAAAACCCTAACGGGAAGGATTCGCCCCATTCCCCCGGTTGGGTTGGGGTACAATTCTTCATAGGGTAGACAAGGCTGTCGTGGTACTGCACGCTAAGTGAGATCTGACAAGGCATGAATGTGATTGAATTCGATCCCAATTCGATTGGTTCGATGAGGTTCGAAGGTGAGATGGCTGGATCTATCACTCCCTAGTGAGGGATTGCACTTGCTTTCTGAACTAGAATTTAGAATCTGCTATCATCTTAAGTATCTATATCAATCTTTAACTAGTTATTGTCCCGTTGGGTCAAGTAAGAGGAGATTCAAATATCATACATGTAAATATATAGGCCTAGGTGCTAAGATCTTGATCATGCTTTGGTTGGAGTGGACTCGAATTTTACGTAATTTCTATCACGAGAGGCAAAAGAGAGGAGGGAATGTTAGGGGCGTGAATACAAATTGGGCGAGTTGTTATTGTTGTTGGTGATCAATTTCATGCTTTCTTTTTAGAGAGTTGCCACATCATGTAGTTGGGCCATAGTTTTTGTGTCTTGGGTTTTGATCATATCATGGCCCAATGTTGCAATCTCCATAAATTTAGAACTAGACGATACGCCTTTTATATAAGTTCTACCTAATTTCTTGTAATGGCTTCCCCTTTTTTAGCCAAGAAAAGAAAATCGGAAATGTGACTTGTACACAAGAATCATCATGTCATCCGCACTTACCACATGGGGTAAAAACCCATCAATTTTATTTATTTATTTTCAAGATATTTTGGCAGATTCCACACTTATTAAGACAAATGTATCATTATTATTTATGTACTTATCAAGTACATCCTCATTCATATTAACTCCCAGGACACACACGTAATGCTTTGCCAACCTGACATCGTTTGAAAAAATTAAACTAGGTTTGTGAATAAGATTTTTTTTTTTTTTTATAAATATTTCTCGAATTCTTTTCACCTATAGAATTGACCAACATTTTATAAAGACAGTTGATGTCTTTTGATTTGACACACGATGACAAGAGGCATGTATTGATGAGTACGAGCTCCTAAATAATTTTCAATCAGCTTTTAAATATTGGATGGTTTAGACACTGTTTCTGAGGACAAAACAAAATACGGGTGTATGACCACAGTTAAATGTAAAGTAAATAGGGATATATTGAAAAAAAGTACATGAAGAGCTTATTTATAAGTTTAGATGCAAGAAATAAAAAGAAATCAAATTAAATGTGCATCTTCAAATTAGATATTGAAATAAGAGAAAATATTTTAAATATCTCTAAAAGATATCTATCATAATATTGCTAACACATCTCATAAGCTAACGTCAAAACACAATTTTTCCTTAAGCTAAGGAGTTCGTGCAAAAAGTCAAATATCACGACATTGTCGTCTTGATGAGTCATGACTATCACCACAACACATAACCGTCGAAATTAATCAAGTTCAAAGTTTGTTGTTATTATCATGTAAATGGCCACAAAATGTCAACAAGCATATGATCAAATTTAATAATGTTCAGAGTTTCCCACTCTTGCCACATAAATGGTCCCCAAAGGTCATTATCATCATCAGATGCCATTTGATGTAATTATTGCCGAACATTCTAGTTTTGATTGTGAATTCTCGAGTTTTAGTTTGTTATGATATCCCGTCATGGACCATAGAAAAAGCCCCTTCTAATGGACTGAAGATTTTTCGTGGAATTTCTAATATTCAAGATTTCAAAATGAGAAAAAAGAAAGATAAAAATGAAAAATGAGATTCGAACTCGATATCTAGATTTATTTAAAAGCTTGGGAGTAAAAATTGGATCGTATGGCTGACCACATAGAGATAGAATTGGTCAGATCTCTGGATCTTAATGAAGTCACATGACGATTCCTTTTTTAAATCAGTTTGGGTTAAATTCAACTCCTTTAAGCATTGACACTTCAACAACCCAATTGAAGAACTTACTACCTCTTCATATCACCAAAAAATCCATAACTTTATCAAAATGTACCTAGTTTACCTTTATGAATCGCCACATTTATGGAATCACATGTGATAATCAACTTCTATAACTCTTTTTGTTGGGATCTACAACAAGTAAAATAAAAATTAGGTTGCTAAAGATATTACTTAAGGACATAATTTAAAAGGGTCAATATCACAAAAAACCCCAATCTAAACTCACCATGACACAAACATTACAGATTTTTTTTTGTGTCATTAAAAACTCTTTATCCTTATACTCAACACTTTTTTTTTTGTATTATAAAAAATCCCAAACTTACTTAGTGCGATAAATATACTTTGGATTGAACTGAAATATAGGGTAAATAAATATGTCGCAATTGTATATGCTTGAGTTTTTTCGAGACAAAAAAATTGCGGGCATTTATATCACAAGGTATTTTTGCCACAGTAGATATAATTTGGGTTTTTATTTTTTTTATTTAGCCAATTTTGAAAATCGCATACATATTTATTTGTTATAAATTCTTTCACAAGGTCAAACAATGGAACATGGAGATGCATGTCATTTTGCGAAGGAGGAGATGGGGGTGAGGCAAAAGGCGACGGACGCGTGAGCGTTAAAGCTTGGAACATCGCTAATTGCCCCTTTGCCATATCCTTAATAATGTCTAAAGTTATATTCTATCACCAAAAGTGCCTCATATTTGTAAAATGCTCCAAAATTTACGCAATCGAAAAATTTAATGATTGAAAAAGTGTTTTGTATATTGATTGCAAGGCTAATAAAAAAACGTAAATTCGAATACATAGCATCTTTTAAGGGCTTATTTGGCTAAGCTTTTTTTTTTTAAATGATAAAACATAATTATACTTTTTCGCCAAAACTTAATATGCTATTCAAAATGCTGAAAAGTATGAAAAGAATTGCATGCTGATGTACTTATCAGTATTTGTATTGTGCAAGACGGGTATCTCGATTAAGGAAAAGTATGAAGGCAGTTATGGAAAATGATATGGAAAGGTTGTAATTCTTTCTATAACAATAAAGAGTGAGAAATTTCGGGGAAAAAAGAAGAAGAAAAGGGGCAAAATGGTGGAGAGAACTGTCTATCGTCTACGTCTCAATCACTTCAATTGAGGAAGTACAATCAGAAACATGCCTTGCCCTTTTTCCTTTTTTACATGCCTCTATCTTTTGCATAGCTAGCCACCCATAGAGAAAAAGATTGCCTCGGAATCAAAAATGGAAAAGGAAATGGATGGAAAAAGCTCTTTATAGAGGTGAGCATAATCCTCATTGAGTTGATCTAGCAACCCAAAGTCCAAACCACATAGTGTTGGTTCTTAAGTTTTGGAGCAAAAGACCAATCCTATTAAGGCTAGGACAAAGAACTTGATTTGGTTTTAGGTTTAATTCGGGACCAACCATTTTTTTTTTTTGGTTAAAGGTTAAACATACTGTTTTAAATTACATATATATTAACAATGCAAGGTTGAACAACTAAATTATGAACACCAATACAGATCAAACATAAATATAACATAATGTAATAACAAAAATTTCATGCTTGCTAAAAGTAACAAACCATAAAAAAAAAAAAAAAAAATAACACCTTAGGCAAGCGAGGAGACACCAGAGATGAGCCGCAAGGCAAGTGAATGGAGGTGAGTGGCAGGGTAAGCAAGGCTAGCTAAGAGGAGTGAGAGCAAGGTGAGTGAAGAGAGATGAGTATGAGGTGAGTAAGCAGAGGCGAGTCAGGTGAGTAGTGAGCGAGGCTGAGGTAAGCAAATAGCATGGTGAGCGCAGAGGTTTTTTTTTTTTTTTTTTTTTTTTTGTTTCTCAGTTGAATTAAGGCCATGTTTCTATTTACTTTTTAATTTACATGGTAAACATAAGAAAAAAAAAGATAACAAAGGAGGAGGCACTAGTGTTTAGAATAGACAAAGCATATAGTACAAAATATACAATATTTACAATGTTGGTTTAAGTTGGATCAACCTTAAACTCTCATGATCAAGAATCAACTCAAATAATGTGGGGTTTAGAGGTCCTGGGAGTAAGGACCAACCTACTTTTGCCTAGGAATTGGATTGAGATTGGTCGGGTTGGGTGGGTTCAGAGTTGGTCCAAGGTCAACTCTTGTTGACACCTAAATTTTGGCAATCCATTTAGTCATTTATTGCATAAAAAATTAGGGGTTAATTTTATCCTTGAAAAAAAATATTGCATAGCTACATTTAGTTTGCATATTTTGCATTTATGGCGGATGGGTCGAATTAGTGGTTTTGGGTTTTAAATTAGCAGGTTGGGCTAGGCCCACGAAAGGAGAAAATTAACCCAAGCCCATCGTTATGTTTAATTAATCATCTTATGAAAAATTAAGATTTGATGCGATATTATGATGATTTTTGGAAATTACAAAAAATCGCATTGTAATCTTATTTTTATCAATAGATGATGAAATCGGAGGAGAATATGTGGCATCCCAAAATTCAAGTCATCCTCTAGAGAAATTAAAGCCTATAATTAGGTAATGAAATTACCTATGGTCTATGTGTTAGCCATTAGTTTTCTTAAGGCTAGGTGTTATTGTGCTTGTGTTTATGAATTTTGAAATTAGGACTATAGGATAAATTAATAATCTATGCTTGGCCATGCACTTTATAAATTAAATTTCAATAAATGAAATGTCGAAAGACTTTGGCCATGTGGAAAATTTAAAGTTTAAAATATTTATAAAAGAAATTCAAAAAAAAAAGAGAGAGAGGAAAAGGTCAATTTTTAGAATGGGCCTTAGACCCATTTGGCCTAAGCCTTTAATGGGCCAAGTTGGCCGGCCCAATAGTGGCCTAAGAAGAGGAGTAGTCGCCGGCCCAAGGAGGGGAGGCCCAAGCCCAACTCCAAGGCCCATGATGCATGCAATAGGACAAGTGGCATGGAGGAGGTGAAGCATGGTGGACACTTGCCTTCCTCCACAGTTACACTTGTCCCTCATGCAAACCTAGAGTGCATGCAATATAAAAGGGAAGAAGAGGAGAGAGAATGGCTGGTTAGCCATTCGGCCAAGTGAGGGAGAGAGAGAGAGAGAGAGAGAGAATCGTGCGAGAGAGAGAGGAAGCCGAGAGGGAGAGAAAGGAGCCCGTTCGCCGCCGTCCGCTCGTGCTGTTCGTGAGGTCTAGAGGCAAGTTGGGAATCCACTTTCTACTCTTGCACCAATGTTTTCGCATGAACTGTTTGGAGTCAGAAACTTGTTTGAGCTTGCATGTGTGTTTAGAGTCCGATTTTGGCTTCTATTTCTTCATGAAAGTTGTATCTAACATCTTTAACTATAACATACTGAAATTTCGTGGAAAATGATGGAGATTTGAGGGGTAAAACTCTCATCCTACGGAGATGCTAGATCTGGAATATTTTCGTATGAACTGTTTGAGTCAGAATGTTGTGAGAGCTAGCATGCATGTTTAGAGTTCGATTTTGGCTGTGATATCTTCATGAGAGTTGTAGATAACATCTTTAACTACAACATACTGAAATTTCGTGGAAAATGATGGATATTTGAGGGGTTAAACTCTCATTATACGGAGACCCCAGATCTGGAAAGATTTTACTGACCTTTGGTTGGATTTGTGGTTGCATGTTGGTTTGTGTTGAGAATCTCACTTTGGTTTCTTCATGAAAGTTGTAGGGAACATATTAAACTACAATATACTCAAATTTGAAGTGAAAAGAACAAGTATAGCTTGGTAAATCGACTAGATCTTGAAGACGATGGTTCTGGTGAAGTATTCCGAGACACCCGAGACTTCATGGACTTAAATGGTGACCATTATTTGGTTATTTGACCTATATCTCTTCATAAAACTTGTAAAGGATACCTTGTTACATAACAAACTCAAATTTCAGAGGAAACGAAAGAGAATAGATGGGTGAAATATTAATATTTCGGAGATGTGTATTCTGGACGACGAGGTAGTGGTTCCAGAGGTTTCGTGGGGTTGTATAAATTAATATAAAAATAATTTGGCTTAGAGTTCTTCATGAAAAATTCACGAAAATGTCTTGGCTATCACCCTGTAAAATTTCGTAATTTTTGGAGGCCATATGAGTATTTTAATCAAATTTATTTGGAAACTGTGCAATTCTGGTCATTATCCGAATATCATGTGCTATTTTGTGGAAATTGTGAAATTATGTGAAATCCAATTTGGCCATGAATTTTGTATGAATTGTCATCCTATTGGTTTGTTTAGTGATTGTTTGAATATTATGATTTTGGGAAAATCATAGATATTAAATTTAATATTTATTTATGAAAATAAATAAATATAATAATAATATAATAAAATAATAATAAAATAAAAAGGGATTATTTTATTGGCCATGAATTCCATTGAATTTATTATGCATTTTTATATGACATTGGTGTATGTATGATCATAAATTGTGATGCATGTGTGAATCCTATGCCAAGTATGATTTATTTGATATCATACCATATGCCATGTTAAAATTAAACTATAATTGAAGATGAGAAATGAGATGTATGAGAATATGCATCGTGGTGATGATGATACCGTCGGAGGTGTGAGCCGATGATGCCCCGGGAGTCGGGATGCCCAAAGGTTCGAATGAGTCGATGCCCTTTGGATGCCTGGTTGTATTATGAATACATGCCCAGAGGTTTTCCCGGGAGTGTTGGGATGCCCAGTTGTATTATGATACATACTCGGAGGGTGAGGGGTTGTATCATGATGCATGCCCGGAGGGTAGGGGTAACCATTTTCATGGCGAGCCCCGGAGATTCCTCGTGATGCCAGGTGGGGTGCGAGATGCCTAGAGGTTCGAATGAGTCGATGCCCTTTGGATGCCCGGTTGTATCTTGGATACATGCCCGGATGCCTCGTGATGCTAGTTGGGATACGAGATACCCGGAATGTGGGGGTGCCGGATGACCGGTTGTATCTTGGATACATGCCCGGATGGTTTCTCGCAATGCTAGGATTGGGCGCGAGTGATGAATGTGGGATGCAAACATTGATCCCGGGAAAAGAGAAATGCGGCAGTTCAAAATGAAATTGAAATTAAATTATGCATGATGATGTATGCATGATGTGATGATGATGTTACATGCATGGATGCATGGTAATGATGATGGCACATGTAATATAAGGATATGGTGATGATGTTACATGCATGGATGCATGGAAATGATGATGATATGTGATGTGAAATAGTGATGATCACCCATGATATGATATGCATGATGATGATATGCATGATGATATGGATGATGATGATGATGATGATGATGATGATGATGATGATGATATGCATGATGATAATGATGATGACATGTGTAATGTAATGATGTCATGATGATGATGACATGTATGATACGAAGATGATACACATGTATGTATTATAAATTGATATGATGATGCATGATAGTATATGCATGGCTTCAAGGTAAGTAACGCCTGCAATGCATGTATGACTTGTTTGATGCATTGAGTGGTTATTGGATTCATTTACCTGCTGAGTGGTTGTACTCACCCCTTTTGGGGACCAACATTTCAGATTAGTAGATGGTTTGAACAGTTAGATGTGACCGTGAGGAGGAGGATAGCAAGGGAAGGAGCTTTTGGACGCCGACACTGATCGATGGACTTAAAGTGTATGACTGTTTGAGGAAACATCGGTCATCTTTTGGAGTGTAGCCGAATATAAAAGACTACGGCATTTTGATGTACCGATGAATGATGTCCATCTGATTTAAGTAAATAAAAGTGTATGGCTTTTACTTATAAATATTTAGTAAGTGTGCATCGTTTTCTGAATATAGAAAAGGGAGTTGTTGGACGTGCTTCCGTATATGAAATTGCGCAAGGGACCTTTAGTTAAAAAGAAAAAAAAATGTGTAAACCCCCATGGTTGTATGGACCCGCTGCAATTGAAATGGTATCAGAGTAACATGTTAATAGGGAAAGTGAAAGGTAGAGCGAACTGTGGCAACCCTAATGGATTGGGGGCCGTCGAGGGGTGCCACAGAATATTTTTTGAAATGATGATTTTTGGAATTTAAGAAAATCAGGCTATGATCTTATCTTAAAAAAAAAAATTAGTATAAAATATTTAGGAGATCAGGAGAATGAAAGATTTGGGTGATCGGGAGGTTATAGATTATCTTCGTGCATATTGAAAAAACGAGATAAAATATTCTACGAAGATTACCTATTTTTACCTATAAAAGCAAAAGAATTCTCTTCCGATTGAGGGGGCTTCTCTGGAAAAAAATTTCAGAAAAGAAAAGAAAAAGAGAAGCTGCAGAAAGTACACAGGGGGCAGAGAAAAAGGGAAGTGAGAGAGACGTGTAGCAGGTTGCTACAGAGAGAAAAACCGAAAAAAAAAAGAAGAAGAAAAGCCCCCGCGACTGTTCATCTTCCTCGTGTGGGGGGGGGGGGGGGTCTTCCCGTGCCGCTTCCCTGCACCGGTCGCCAAGCCATCGGCGACCCAGAATCGCGCCGCCGCCGAGCCAACCTTCCTCATGCCGCCGTGTCGCCGTCCCAGCGCCCCCGCTCGCCTCCGCCCCGCCGATGCCCAGTAGCACCGCCAGAGCCCGACACCGCCGCGCTTCTGCAACCAGCGACACTGCCGATTCCGAACCGGCCTGCATCACCTCTGTTGCTCGTGACGCGCCACCGCGTCGCCCCGTCGCCTCTGCAGCCTTGCGACCCGAAGCCGACGCCCTTCCTTCTCCAGATCTGAACAGCAATCCGGCCTAGATCCGGTGCCGTCCCCACTCGCCCGTGCCGGCATCTGAGCCCCGACGTCCGTCAGCCGCACGCCGCTTCGCCGAAGCTCGCGCCGCCCCATCGCCGTCCAGCAGCTCGCGCCGCTCCTGAACTTGCCGAGCACCACCCGCCACTGCACCAGCGCATGACGCCCTCTCCGCCTTGACCGCCTGTTGCAGCAACCTGCACTGATCCCCTCTAGTCCGCCTTGCTCAACCTCTGCCCGAGCCGAGTTGAGCTGTCACCGTCTAGCCGCACCGGCGACTCACCTCGCCGGAACCCCAAACGCTGGCGACCTTAACCCCCTGCCCGGCACCGACGAACTTGTTGCCCCCTCCATTTTCCTTAGGTTGTTCATCTTTTTATTATTTCCCTTATTTTATGTTATTTTACTTTATTTTTAGTTAGTTTTGGTATTATTGTACCGATTGGAATATTGGGAATTGATTTTTGTTCTATTGTAAGCATTATCCATAGGGTTTTCCCTAAAATTTTTTATTGTAATTATTAATTTGACCCGTAAGATGTCGGGTCATTTTTTTAATTATATTAATTCTTGGGGTTTGTTGATAGTGTTTTAAGTGCTGGATCAATGTAATTATTAATTTGATCCGTAAGAATTGGGATAAGATTTTTGGTTATTTTGAACTCTTTGTCGTGATAATTAGGGTTAGGATAATCGTTAATTTGACCTGTGAGACAATAGGTTATTTTTTCGATTATTTTGATCCTTTATTTGATTGGATGCCTTGATTAGTTTAGATTTAGTGTTTAGTTGGTAATTGCATTGTTTTGAAAAACCACTAAAAAATCCAAAAAAATATTTGAATTAAGATTCAGTTTGTTTTAGAATATTTCTTGTTATCTTGCATATCTAGAATAGGGATTTTATTCCGAATTAAAAAAAATAAAAAAATCGAAAAAAGAAAGTGATTCATTTAGGTTGTTTGTTTTTTTTTATATTTGAATTGCATGTTTAATTATGTGAAGTTTTAATTTCGAATTTTCTTAAAGAAAAACACAAGAAAATCATTGTGTATTTTAGATTAGAATTGCATGTTTCATTTTAAATTTAGATCATCTTTTTAGATAAATTGCATCTTAGATTTAGATAACGTCTTAGTTTAAATTAGGATTTAATATGACTTAATCCCTAGTTTAAATTAGATAGAATCCTAATCTAGCTAGATCACTTTTGCATTTTTAATTTCGAATTTCATAAAATTTGTCTTAGGATAAATTAGTTGCAATTTCCAGGAATAGATTGCATTTTTAGAATAGAAAAATCATGTGCACGTTATATAGAATTAAGTCCATGAAATGCACGTCATTTTAGTGATGATTGTTAGGTTCATTTCTAATTAGAAATTGCCCTTCATTAGATTATGTCATTTAATAAATGTCGCTTGACATATAGTTCGTATGTCATTTTAGGTTAAATAATTTTGTATGTCAATGCATTGCATTGCATGCCATTAGAATTAGGTCACTTAGATTGCATTTAATTATTGCATTTCTTCATGTCATATAGTTTAGGTCATGTTGCTATGTCATATTAGATTATTAGCATGCATCGCATGATTCTCATTAAATAAAGTGAAAACAAAAATTGAGTAATTGCTTGTTAATTAGAAACCATATCTAGGATTGTTGATGTGGATTTTAATTTAACACTGCAGATGCTTTCGTTGCTTTTAGGTAAATTATACATTATTTAATTGCTTTCTTGAGTGTTAAATTGGTGGTTTGCGCACTCGCATAATAACCTCACATGTTAGGGAGATAGTTTAAAATAAATCAGCTGCCTGCAAAAAAAACATTTTTGAAAATAAAAAGAATGGTACCGAAAGGGCATTAGAGAAATCTAATGTAATCAAGTCCCCGTACCCTTAGTCTCTGGTTCGTAGGAGTAAAGTAATTCTCTCATTATTTTACTTAGGTGTCTAATCGACCTACCATAAACTGATTTGTGGCGACTCCTAAATAAAATCAATTTGCATGTTACTAAATTCAAACCTAAGTTGTGAATTGGTATGGGTTTGGGAGAGCCCGAGTTAAGCTTAAAGATTTAGTAATCCATTAACCTAGTTTTAGGTGGTGAAGCCGCGAAAAATTAGGTTGCGACAGCTTGGCGACTCCGCTGGGGACTTGTGTTAAAACACTTAGTGGACTTAGGCTAATTTTTCTTTTTTTTTTTAAAAAAATTTTGTTTGGCAGCAAGGATCTCAGGTATGTCCCTAACATTTCTAAGGTATTAAATGTTTTTGCAGATGGGAGGTATAAGGGGAGTAGTCTTTGCTAACCCCTGTCTTGTAGGTTGGAGTTAGGGATGAATGTTTGAATTAAAATTATAGAAGTGTTGTTTGCATTTAAACTGTTGTGCATGCTTTATTGCTTTAGCACCACACTATTTGCACACACAACCTGCGGTCGAACCTAGGCTGCGATGGGACTTCTAGGATGGTGTTGAGAAGGATACTTCCTCTAAAGCGAGATTGCTATGTAGAGGTTGACCTTTTCTTCCCCAAAATTTCTTTCATGGTGTCGAATGTGTTTATCCATATCCACGAGACTGCGTGATTATTGGGTATTCAATTCAACTGAGCCGGGGTTAGGAGGACCTGACACGTTAATGCAAGATTGCAACGGTCAGACCATCCTCTTAGCTCCACCTTGTTAAGCCATTTAGTTAGAAATCGAGTCTCGCATTTCATGCGCATGTCTATATGTGATTGTCATCCATTTCTAGTGAAAGCAAGTTGTTTAACTTTTTCGCAATTTATTTACTTTATTGTAATTTTTTCAGTCCATGACAATTAGGTTTCGTCATCGGTCTTGTTTTATATGCAATGGGGAAAACCGACGCACAATTCATTTCCACTCCAAAAAAAGAGCTCAAGAGGTGGTTGGATCAGTTGGATCAAGATGGTCAGAGATATGTGAAAGCCAGGATCGCCCGACTTCTTCCACTGTTAGAGATCAACATCCACTCTGGTGTGATTCAAGCACTCCCTCACTTCTGGTGTCCACAAACTTCCACCTTCATATTTGGTAAGTTTGAATTGACTCCAACACTTGAAGAATATAGTGTTGCCATCGGAATGCCCCTGGAAAGGGAACTTGTTAGACCGCCTATCGGTATAGATTCTATTTCTGAATTATCACAATTTTTACAAATCGAAGCCGAAGGAGTAAGGAAAGTTGTCAAAGCCAATTGTTTTGCATGTCCATTTTCATTCTTAGAAAAGTGTTTTGCAAACCAACCAATGATTTCAAAAGCCAGGATTTTTATGTTAGCATTTTTTGGGCTAATAGTTTTTCCTTATTGAAAAAATGCCATTAATCCTTCAATTTCATGGGTGGTTAATTGTGTTTGCGATGGGTTGAATTATGTCAATATGGTTTTAGCCGAAACATTTTTATTATTAACCCATTTCAAACAAAATGAGGAAAAGACCATGCTTGCCCTCCCCAAACTTTTGCAAATATGGTTTTTCTCCCACATAAGAGGATTTGGGCACCTTATGAAGCAATTTAAGATTGATGATTTTAGGCATCCCATACAAAAGTTTGCGGTCTTAGAACGCTTTTCCCCAAATAAACAGTATGCCCGTTGGGGTAATTTTTTGAAAAATCCTGATCCTAAGGCATTATTATGGCATACTAAATGGCTCCACATTGAGGAGGCTCGTTTGTCTCACAAACATGATGGACCAATCCCGCTGCTGGGCCTTTCCGGTGCTACTTCCTATTATCCACATAGAGTGGCCCGTCAGTACAAAGCTCTTCAAGAAATTCCCCCACCTCTCAAGACAGATTTGTTCCAAGTTTGTTTCATTCGAAAGGATTATGACTACTTCAACGAGATCCAGACGATTGTTACTACGTGGAGCGAATGTCATCCAGAAAAGATTTTGGTGCCCATGAGACTGAAGGGCGAGGAGGAGATTCACCATGCATCGGCGTTCTACATCCAACAATACCGGATTCCTGTTGCTTTGCGTCCAGTGGTCCCTGATGTAACTGAGAAGCCAACCTAACGAGCACAAATTGAGCATCTTAAGCGGAAAGTGGAAATGATTGAAGCGGAAAATGAGAAGCTTCGCAAGGCGTTGAAATCCCGAAAGCATATAAAATGAGATGTCTTGAATTTTGATTCAATGTTTAGGGACTTTGATTTCTAGTTCAGTGTTTTCAATTTTTAGATTCAATGTTTAGGGATTTTGGATTTCAATTCTTAGTTCGTTGTTAGGAAACTTGGTTAAAATTTCAAATAAAATTAGGCGATTAGACCATTGTCATGGGCCATTTTTCCTATCTTGTCATTGGTTCTTACATTACTTTTATCCAATTAGGTGATAACGGATCCTCCGCGTTCGCCCATCATTACACGATCGAGGGCTAAAATGGCTGACCAAAATGAAATGCGTGATCGTATGTCTGCTGTGGAGACTCAACTCCAACAAGTACTCGCCTCTATACAGCTTGTGACAGATCAACTCCAATTCCTCCAAGCGAATCCAATAGCTGCACCCGCTCTTCCTGAAGTAGTTCTCCCGAAACAAACAAACCAGGTTCAAACGATTGACGACGACATGCCCGGACTGGAGGATGACCCAGTCAATGTTGGAAAGGCCAAGCTTGACGGCGTTCCCAAGACAGATCAGGATGAGTGTGTTGCGAAGCTGGAAGAGAAAATGAGACAGCTGCAGGAGTCACAAAGGTCCCTCCCGTTCGACCCTTGGTCTATGAGAAGGTCAAAATGCCGAGCAAGTTCAAAATGCCAGAGTTTGAGAAGTATGATGGCACATCTTGTCCAAAATCTCATCTGCAGATGTACCACGTGCGCATGGCCCAGCACGTCAAAAATGAGCCCCTCATGATCCAATCATTCCATGAGAGTTTGACTGGACCCGCACTAAACTGGTACGTGATGAAGAATGTGAACCTGCTCGACACTTGGAACGAAGTAGCTGACACTTTCCTCAAACAGTACAAGTTCAACATGGACATTGCACCTTCCCGAGAAGACTTGGAGCGGATGGAAAAGAAAATGAGCGAGTCATTTAAAGAATATGCTGTAAGATGGAGAAACCTGGCGGCTCAAATCACTCATGAGCCTACCAACAAGGAGCTGATGAAGTTGTTTGTGAAGACCCTTCCATCTGAGTTTTGTAACCGAATGGCCAGTACGTACGTCGAAAGCTTCAATCAGCTTATTCCTGTAGGAGAACAAATTGAGATGGGGATAAGAGAAGGATGGTTTACTGACTCATCTAATAAACGATTCACTGCTAAGAAGGAGAAGGAAATGGTTGTGGATGTGAATGTGGCTTATAGCCAAGAAAATGTCAAACGTGCCCTGGCCATCCAAATGAATCCAAGACAACCACAAACCACTGGCCGCCAATCATTTGCCCAAGCAAATAATAGAAGACAATTTTCTCCTCTCCCTGGGTCTCCATCCCAAGTACTGACGATCCTCCGAAAGAAAGGTTTGCTTACTAATGAACCAAAACGTCCCAATCGCGAAAGCCTTCGCGGTTATGACCCGGCAAAGAAGTGTGACTACCATAACGGTGAATTGGGGCATTCAAATGACGAATGTTTCACCCTCAAGCACAAGATTCAAAATCTCTTGGACACAAAGGCCTTCTCATTTCAAATTGCTCGGCCAAATGTCCAGAAGAATCCGCTACCGGAGCATGAGGGTATGGTGAATGCTATCCTAGAACCTGAAGTTAGACAGATTAAGAACTCAAAGGTGAATGTGGCAGATGCCTACAATGGACTGGTGAGAGCTAGTTATTATCCAAATCAAGAGGATGTTCCCTTATCATTGATGAAGGAAAGAATTGCCAAAATGGTGGATGATGGCATTATCGTGTATGCTGACCGTAACTGTGTGGTTTCCACCATTTCCCACATCATCATTTATTGGGAGGAGGAGCAGGCTGCTCTCGATAATGGTAAGGAAGAAGTAGATCCGTCACTTACAGATATGCCCCCGCTAGAAGATGCAACTGATGAGGAGGTTGTGATTGAAATACCTCAGCCGTATGAGTATGTCAATAATAAAGCGGTGCCTTGGTCTTATGACCTAGATGTTGACCTCGTTACAAGGTCTGGTCGAACTTATGCTCAAAATAATGCTCAACCTGCAAAGCCTGTCACTGATGAAGAGGTTAAAGAATTTCTGGCTATGATTAAAGCAAGTGAGTATAATATCGTCGATCAATTGCGAAAGATGCCTGCCCAGATCTCTTTGCTCGAGCTCATCCAAACCTCCTCTGTGCATCAAAAGTCACTGATGAAGGTGCTAAGCGAAATTCGTGTACCCGAAACAGTTGAAGCAGATAAGGTGGAAGATTTTGTGGGATCAGTCCTTCTCAAAGACATGATTGCTTTTTCTGATGAAGAATTCCCTCTTGAGGGTAGGGGGCATAATAAAGCACTCTACATATCTATCAAGCACAAGGTTTCTCATGTGTCCCGAGTGCTCATTGATAATGGGTCTGCCCTAAACATATGTCAATTGGCCACTCTTCACCGCCTCAAGGTAGACCCGTCAAAGATACATGCTGCGAAGACTTCGGTGAGAGCTTTTGATGGAACAAAAAAGGAGGTAATCGGGGAAATCCATCTTGACGTGCAAATAGGGCTGGTCGTCTTTAACATCCATTTCCAAGTGTTGGATATCCCTACTGCGTTCAATTTTCTGCTAGGTCGTCCCTGGATACATACTGTCGGTGCAGTCCCTTCAAGTCTACATCAAACTGTAAAATTTGTGATCGAAAGGAAGCCGGTCACTGTGTATGGTGAGCAAGACCACTAGATTTATCACGAGACGACTATCCCCTATGTAGAGCCGGATTATGAGCTCGAATCAAGTTACCACTCATTTGAGTTAGTATCTACCATACATGCTTCTCGAGGTTCATCGCCGCCCACTTCTGAGGTTTCAGATGCTGCCCTCATGGTAGGAAGAGTAATGGTTGGGAATGGTTTTGTCCCTGGCAATGGTTTGGGAAGAAATGGTCAGGGTATTCGAAACCCCATTGAAGCCCCTCAGAGGTCCCGATCTGCTGGGTTAGGGTACCATGGAAGAGGTGGAGGAAGTTCTGGAAGGCAAAGACAGGGAAGGCATAACTCGCCACCTGAGCAAGGGCGAAGGAAACAAAATTTACCGCCTCAAAACATTCATGAGACGTTCCCTAGTCCTCCAATTATGATGCAAGATGAAGCTGAAGTGATGGATACTCTCGGACAGCCAAGTGGGAAGTTCGACTATATGGTGAAATATTCAGCTCCTCCCAGCTTTTACTTTGATGCCCGCAATATAGTTCCGAGTGGATGGGATGGCATGGATGATCCGACGCCTTCAAAGACGGAAAACTCTAATGACACCCTGGAAGGAGTTTCAAGTTTGTTCGATGATCTCTCCATCGGAGCCATTGATGGAGAACCTTTGGAAGAAACAGGCCCTCGCCCACAAGAGTAACCCATTTATCACTTTTGCACATTCCCCTGCGTGGGAATTTTTATTGCTTTCTAGGAATTGTTTTCGATTTCTTCTTTTTCACTTTCTTTTTAGGACTTGATTTGCATTTTCCATTCAATAAATTGTAATTGATTGATGAATCTCAATGAAATTACAAGTTTTATTTTGAGGGCATGATGAGGTACACCAAACCAGCCCGGTGATGATATCCAGCTGATAAAACAAAATTAAAATCCAAGGATAATTCTGAGGGCTGGGCTTCATCATGCTTCCTCGTGTCAAAATGTTTAAAAAAAATGCTTTTGCAAAATAAAAAAATTCAAAAAATTTTTTTACAAAAAAAAAAAAATGATTAACCCTGTTTGTCTTTTTGATCCTTCTATTTTATGTTTCAGGGATGATCATATAACATGCAAAGGTATGGAAATGGTCCAATCCAATGCAACAAGTGCTGATAATGATCATGGAGAGTCGATCAAAGATTCCATTGAAGTGCAGCAAAGTTGGGAACAACATGAAAATGCCAAGACTCTCACATCCGAGTAGACCGTCACTATTAATTTAAGTGACATTGAAGAAGCCAAGGAGGTGAAAATAGGGGCGAATCTCCCCAAAGACGAGGCTGAGTGCCTAATTCAGTTACTGAAGGAATATCAGGACATCTTCGCATGGACCTACGCCGACATGCCTGGGTTAGACCAATCAATCGTGGAGCATTGTTTGCCTACTAACCCGGACGTGCCTCCTAAGAAGCAAAGGTTGCGAAGAACTAAGCCTGAGCTCTCGAAGAGGATAGAGAAAGAGGTGATGAAGCTTCTAAAAGTCGGATTTATTGAAGTCTCGCAATACCCTGAATGGGTAGCAAACATCGTGCCGGTGATAAAGAAGGACGGTCGAGTTCGAGTTTGTGTCGATTATCGGGATTTGAACAAGGCTAGCCCAAAAGATGACTTCCCGCTACCTCACATAGATGTCCTTGTTGATAGTACTGCCGGATTTGAACTATTCTCATTTATGGATGGTTTTTCTGGGTACAATCAGATAAGGATGAGAGAGGAAGACAAAGAGAAAACTGCATTTATCACTTCGTGGGGAACCTTTCATTATAAGGTCATGCCCTTTGGGCTCAAGAATGTAGGGGCAACTTACCAGCGAGCTATGGTAGCACTATTTTATGACATGATGCATCAAGAGATCGAGGTCTATGTTAATGATATGATCGCTAAGACTCGACCTGGGAAAAGCCACGTCGAAACCTTGAAGAAATTGTTTGATCGACTCTGTGAGTTCAAGCTTCGTCTAAACCCCACTAAATGCGTGTTTGGAACAATATCTGGTAAATTACTTGGGTTCATTGTGAGCAGTAAAGGGATTGAGATTGACCCGACTAAAGCTAAGGCCATATGTGAGTTGCAACCTCCATCAACAGTGAAAGAAGTCCGAAGTCTTTTGGGGAGGTTGAATTACATTGCTCGATTCATTTCCCAACTTTCTGAAACCGCCAAGCCATTCTTCAAGCTCTTAAAGAAGAATGCACGAGTCAACTGGGATGATGAGTGTCGAAAAGCATTCGACAAGTTGAAACAGTACTTGATGAATCCACCAGTTCTTGTCCCGCCATCGCCAGGGTATCCTTTGATTCTTTAGCTCACCATTCATGGTGAGTCATTGGGTGCGATGTTGGCTCAGGAAAGTCCCGTTGAAAAAAAAGAACGAGCCGTTTATTACTTGAGTAAAAAATTCACTATGTCAGAGTAAAAAATTCACTATGTCAGAGCTAAAATATTATAATGTGGAAAAGGCTTGTGCTGCATTAGTGTGGGTATTGCATAGATTGAGACAGTACACACTGCATTACCAAACATTCCTCGTAACTGAGAATGATCCTATCAAGTATTTACTGAACTAGCCAGCTTTGGTGGGTTCATTGGCTAAATGGCAAATTTTGATCTCGGGATTAGATGTGCAATTCATGCCACAAAAGTCGGTTGAGGGTCGAGTAATTGCCGATCTATTGGCTGAGAATCCAGAAGCCTCAAATAATGACGATCGTTCTTTGGATGACTGCATCTTGAGTGTAAATGAAGATTCATGGACAATGTTCTTTGATGGAGCTGTGAACTTGTCTGGTTCAGGTACTGGGGTAGTTTTGATATCCCCAGACGGACAACATCACCCGGTAGCTGCGAAATTGATATTCCCATGTACTAACAATATAGCCGAGTATGAAGCTTTCATCCTTGGGCTTCAAGCTGCAATCGAGATGGGTGTAGCCAAATTAAAAGTGTTTGGGGATTCCGCGCTGATCATACTACAGACCATAGGTGAATGGAAGACTAAGGATGCTAAGTTGCTCCCATATCATGAGTACTTAGAAGATTTGATCAAGAAATTCGATGAAGTTTCATTTGAATACTTATCGAGGTCTCACAATCAATTTGTAGATGCACTCGCAACTTTATCATCTATGTTGCAAGTCACTGACGGATTAGAAGTTGAACCATTGAAGATAGAGATTCTTCCAAGGCCGGCTTATTGTATGGTAGTGACAGAAGAGCCTGACGGAAAACCATGGTATTATGATATCATGAACTACATCCAAAAACAAGGATTCCCTGAGGGAAGTACTCCAGCTGATAGGAAGTACATCATGAAGATGGCCTCAAAGTTCTTCGTTAGTGGTGAGAATTTGTACAAGAGATCTTATGATTCAATCTTGTTGCGGTGTGTGGGTGCAGTTGAGGCCACTCAAATCATGCAAGAAATTCACGAAGGAGTATGTGGCCCTCATATGAATGGAGAATTATCGAGACTGGCATGACAGATTACCCTTCGCACTGATGGCGTATCGAACATCGATTCGTACTTCTACCAGGGCAACTCCTTTTGCTCTGGTATACGGCATGGAGGCAGTTTTGCCTGTGGAAGTGGAGATTCATTCCCTGAGAGTATTATCCTAAGTGGAATTATCTGAGGCAGAATGGTCGCAACAAAGACTTGAACAGTTG